>NC_139847.1:10734820-11010017 GCF_963691815.1 Echiichthys vipera | reverse complement strand
AGAGGGTGCTTCTACATGGAACTAGCTAAGTCAAATATGTCCATTCTCCAACATTGTACTGGGATTCTTTGTCTCCTCAGTGGAATCGAGATGGTTGTTTTCTTACAGCTCCCTGGGTGTGATGTAGCTGGCCAGGAGCATGCTGTGAGGGCCTGACAGGAAGATGGTGCTGGAGCAAAGCTACGGGAGTCTGGTAGGATTCTCTAATGATTGTTGCCTTGGCTGCTACGCAGGGAAATCTCTAAAACAGCATAATATTTAATACGCCAATGTTCCGACAGTTTTTGTGTTTGTCCAACCCCAGGCCAAAATGATTGACTGCTAGACTGTGATACTTGTGGATTTGTCTTAATGTAAGTCAGACTCTCAGAAGAAGCCCAACAGGACCTGAAGTGAAAGAGCTGACTTGCCAGGTTGTTCAGTTGACCTTTTATTAGGTGCTAATTTACTGCTTCCATATTTTTTCTGTCCCATTCTATTCCTGGAAACAAGTCACACAGAATTGCTGATTTATCCAGATATATTGACCCTTCCTTGTGTCTGATCTTTAAAATATAATCTACCTAATCAGTGAGTCTTCCTGACATTCTTTTGGGACACACTTTAATAAATTACCATTAAAAACAGGGGCAATAGGTCCATGTTCTCTTTCATTTTTTAGGAATTCTTATATGCTATCTAAATGCTAATGATCTAATTGATATTTGTGGACATGAATAACTTCCCCAAAGCCAGAAGGCAGGCCAGCAAGACTCAAACATGTGCTGTCAAGATGTAAAGCCCAGAAATACCTTTTAGAAGCTGATTTAGAAATGATTTTTTACCATAAAATGTTTTAGTATTGTCATGCAAATTTGAATTAGTCAGAGCCAATAAAAATATACATAAATCAAATGAACTACTGAATATCAGTGGAGCTGTACTTCAACATTACATCTCAGATTGTAGCAGGAAACTCTTGTACTTTGTTTTTGTCTCTTTGTGTTTCTTTTCCAGTAGCATTTCTTGAAGTCAAAGGTCAACCAAGTGGTTCTTGACTTGTAGTTATTCTATCACCTGGAAGTACTAAGAATCCTTACAGGCAAGTAGCACTTCCATAATAATAAAAAAAAACCTTCTTTTTGAAGTGCATTCATTTATCATACATTTTTGTATTCTTAAGTATTTCTCCATGTAATGCATTTAATACATACAGAGAATATTTAGAGTATACATATGAGCTCCCACATTTAATTTTTGGTGTCTATTCTTTTTATGTATTATAGCTTACATTTTCTCTCTTCTTCTATCCTTTTGTTTTTCATGCATTTCTTTATTTTTATTGTCTTGTTATCAGCTAACTGGTTAGATTTTCAGTTCATTTTGTGTGTTTCTTGTTGTCATTTATTCTTATTTTTGTAGTGTTGGGTTTTTTTTTTTCATTTTTTGTAATTGTTTGTGTTTCTCTGTTTAGTTGCGGGGAGGTCCATTGTAAGTCTTTGGCTCTCCTGACACATTTATTCATTTTCCATTGACTAATATTGACTGTATTGAATATGGTGGTATTCTGTTTATCTTTTTGATCTGTATTTCTTAAATAATGTTTGAAAGCTGTGCATGCTATAGACATGTGATTTAGAAACTGCACATGGCCATGTGAAAGCACTGAAAGGCTTATAAAAGAGGGGTATGTGATGTTTCCCATGCTTCTCATTGCTTCCCATGCCTGTTATTAGTCTTAGAAAGGTCTCCTGCACACTCTTCGGTTTATGTTAACTTAAAAATAAGAATATGGAACAAATAAATATTAGAGAGAATAGAAAGCTGAATGGTTTCCCATTCTTTGTACACGTTTTAAAATATAATTGAATGTATGTTACAACAATGGATGGCACTGTTTTTGCATGCAACACTATATGCTACACCATTCATTTAATGATTGTATGGTGTCCATGTTTTAAAACCCAGAAGATCGCTGTGTGGTGTGTGCATGTGAAAGGATTTAAGGAGATTTACATGCAAATCATTTAATAGCATGTCATTAGCCTCCCAATTGTTGAAAGCATGAATCTGAATATATATAATATATAAGGTGGGATTGCATGGTTGGATTTCTGCAGAGAGTTTATGAGTAGCCTTTTGCCATGGCTACTGTACTGCTTATATGTTTGAACACATTGATCTCCCTTTTCAACTGTTGCTCCACCCTCTGAAAGTCGACAAAAGATGTGCATGGGATAAGCCTGCTACTGCTGTGACGTGTCGCTCTCTCTAATAGTGTGGATCGTGCTCACACTGCTGAATTACTACAAAGTGAAGCTTAAATAAAGCGTTTTGTATTGTTTAAAAACTGTGAGGGATGCCCAAATGAACGCCCACCTTTATTTCTAGCCTACAGGTCGAGATTGAGGGCTGACCATTGACTGTAAGCATCCGAGGCAGACAGTGGGAAGCATGTGGGCTGCTTCACAGCTGCCGTGTACCGGAGAGCTCCGCTGTCCGCGGTGCTGAAAGCTGCTCAATACGACCCCCGCACCGACACAAACGGTTTTTTCCCCCAAATCCGGCGCCGATTGTCAGATACCTTGTCCTGACAAATGTTGATGTGAGAATGCTGAAATGGTGCAGCTAGTGAGGGGGCATTATGGAGCAAATACAAAAAAAACACACAAAAAAACCCACCGGTGATGACCAGCGCGGTTGGCCTAATAGGAGAATATTTCGTTAAGTTGTATCGTCTCATGTGAGGGCTGAAGTGGAATAAAAATATCAAAGACTGATTCAAACCCGTGAAAAACAGCACGCCAGTGAACGACTAGGATCGGTTTCCCCCCTCATGGTGACAGTGTGGTGATGTGGTGTGAAACGCATTTGTGAGAATAAACGGAATACTCTCGAGCCACGGAGTTATTCCCGCTTACTGCACTGTGCGTGTCTCGACAAGGCGATGTTTGACTTCAAATGCCATATTTAGGAGAAACGCTTGAGCGCTTTGAGTGACAAGGGCGAGGACGAATCGCAGCCCGTGATTTGGAAAGACGGCTGAGCCCCAACGAGGACCGCGTAAGAGCCAATCGTATTAGAGAGCCTCTGTGTGCATAAGCGGTGGATGGAGCTACTCTGGGTATACTTCCGCGTCCACTGCGTGTTCATGTGTAGGTTGAATGGATGAAACGGGGGAGAGCGGAGAGGTATAGGCATGCTGTGATACGGCCCTATATATTTGCCGGCAGGACTATCTTCCTTTTAAAGACAACCTCCTCCTTGCATTGGTTTCCACTCAGTGATGTCGCGTATTTGTGTGGCGCACCTGTAAAGAGCGAGACAGGCAGAAGCCGGCTTTTTTAATTATTTGATTCCTTTTATTTCTTCTGTTCTTTTTTTCCTTTTGTTTCATGCATTTGCTGAAAGGAAATCATTTCTGTGTTTTGATTTAATAAATATTTCATTTCCTCATTTTATCTTGTTTGTGTTGGCTTTTATGTTTCCAAGTTTGAACTAAGAGAGCGGAATTCATCATTTTACAAGCTATTGGCCAGGTGTTTCATTCAGAGATTGTTTGCCTAAGGACGTCCATAACTTTCATTTATAGAAACGGTAAGCTATTTTTTACACATTTGCTCATTCACCTGAAACATTTTTGAAACGAAATTGTATCCTGTGTCAGTTCTTTGAGGGCAGTCTGTATAGCTGATCATGCATTCACTGTAGTCTCAGGCTGTCTTTTTGCATGCAGAAGGCGATCGGGAAGTGACCGTGATGCATTCATGTTTCCATTGACGGCTGATTGTCAACTCTGAACTGCGATGCTTTGGCATACACGATAGGATACGCAGGCTATATCTGCACGTGTGCTCATTTTAAAATCTTTCAAGGTTTCAGACATGGACGCATTTATTGCTTTCTCGTATAGAATAATGGGCCCTGTGCTGAAACGAGCTATCCACGTAGTAGTCGGCGGTGTTACCGCATCGGAAATAAAAACGTTATCATGTTGGAAATATTGGGCAACCACAGTTTTATATGTGGAATTTCACCAAGGCTAGTAGTTAAAATAATGGCTGCAGCAATCACACTTACTAAATGTAGCCTACTTGATTTTTAATCTTCACTCCATCAATATCCAAACTTGCATTTTATTAAGGATATTAAAAAATGGTCATATACAGCTGTCATTTAAACTAAGTTGTAGGTTGCTGTAACGACGGTTTATTCGATGTCAATGTAAAATAGCATATAGTGCTGAGGTGTAACTTCAGTGCAACTCTAAAAGGAGTAGGAGGTTAAGTGCAGCCTGTGTGTTGCGCTACTTGGAGTTGCTGGATGATAGAAAAGGTCTGTGGCCATAGGCATATTCATATGGAACTGTAGACTATACAAATGTACCACATAGCCTAGGCATATTTGTATGGTATTTGTAAAACCAAGTAGGTCTGAATTGACATGCATACAATTCATATACTAATATAAATCAAACACTGAATTTGGATCATTCCCATTTGATTAGGGTTTTAGTTTATACTAATGCCAAATACATAGGTTGTGTACCACAGGCACATACATAATAATGGAGACAACTAGATCTGATAGAGACCATAATGCTTATAAATTACCACTTTAATTTAGGCTAATTGTAGTGGATCAAATCAAACTATCTTTAATCTTACTGGTTTCCCCTGAATACATGAGGGACCTTGGGGGCAGCATGCGACCACTGCTCCAGCAATTTCATTGTGGTGTTTTTTTCCTTTGCATTGACATTTTGCTGAGGCTAGGAAGGTAGCATGAAGCAAAAGTAGGCCTACAGCTGCAGCAAATCAATTACTTTATTGTGCATTTCCGGGGTAGAGACGGGGTCCCCGCTGATTGGCCGAGGGTCTGATTAGTTTACTTAGGGTGGCCGCGTTCCCGCCACCGCCCCTTTTACTACTGCGCAAAGACCGACACCTAAAGTTTGATGTCTGCAGACATATCAGTAAATACACGTGGCGCCGATTGAACACCCCAAGGTAAGACGCTACAAAGGACTCGTGCAAAAAATATTAAACTGGCAAAATCAACTGTGCCAAAAATGTGCTCAGTGATACAAGCATTTAGCGAGTTAGGTAGCAAGCAAACAGTAGCTGACCGGCAAGCCACTATGTCGGGCACGTTTCTCGCATAACTTCATTGGAAATACTCGTGTTTTGACGTGATATAATGTGTGCCACTGTTATTTAAAATAGCCAAGTGAAACATTTAAGTGGTATGGTAAGCTAGCGCAGACTCCGAATTCCGGCTCTAGCTAACATGCAACACCGCCCCTGTGGTCGCAGACTTGATTCTCCACGGCTGTGTTAATAAAGCTTGTTCAAACTGCGTTCGACTAAATCACGCCACATGCTGGAGTAAGGTTTTTGGTCAATTTAATGTTAAAATTTGATAGACAATCGCGGTGTGGGAGAATTTCTTCAGTTATTGGGACTTTGCACGAACCGAGTTTCAGCCGCAGTTGCCTGCAGTAGCACAGGTGTCGCAGATTAAGCAATTAAGCGGGGCCACTCTCCCTCTTGAGCCACTGCACGTTGTAGTTCGCCCTAATTAGAAACTCCTTACCTTTAAACTCGGTTGACGTTAAGTCACCGTTTGCCTTTTGAACATAACCAAGTTTACCTGTGTGTGTGTGTGTGTGTGTGTGTATATATATATATATATATATATATATATATATATATATATATTTATTTATTTATTTATTTAGGAGGAACAATGTAGCAGGTGCATGTTTTTTAGTACTATGATACCATTGCTGGTGGCACTCCGGAATCTCTTTATCAAATCCTGAATAGTACTGCAACATTAGCAGAATATTTATATAGCTGTGAATGTATTCTCAGTGTACACACTATTTGTCAACCAGTTTATATGTTGGGGTTTTCATTCTGTACACGATGAGTGTTTTGATCTATCTGATGGTTGACATTAGATTAGTCATACATTACCTGACATCATGGCAAGTGAGGCTATTACTCATACTAATGGGCGTTTTACTGTTTGCTTGTAAATAATCAAAAATTATGTTTTGGGGTTTATGCACATCCAGGTAAATGAGCTGGGTGTTGCGCATTGTATTTTTTGTGCTCAATGACTTTGCAGAGAATTGTTAGACTGTAATCTATGATATTAATAAGGTGCATTCCTTCAATTTTTTTTGTGCTTATGATTGTATTATCTGGCTTTAAATATTGAGCCAGGCGATTCTCTATAACTGAGATGCATGTCCACATGCATCTCAGTTATAGTTGGCAGCCTGCGGTGAGTAATCTTCAATTGGTAGGCCATGAAAAGATTACATATCCTCAAGCTATCAGCTTAGAGCCTGACCAGTTAATTAGTCAACATACAGGCATATGGGGCAGTTCTGCAAAAGGAAATGGGGTGCTTACTGAGGGTTCAAAGGTGTGATGGACTCTTTACTATTTCTGGTAGTTGTTAGTTTGAACATAGTTTATAAGATATTTAAAACATTTGCACGCTGTAGTATGTTGATTATGCATGTTTTCTTATTTGACTATTTTTTCAAGTATCAACTTAAAGCTTTTAAGATAGATCGGGAATAATGTGATTAACAGACTAGAAATGCAATATTTGTCACTGAAAAAGAAGTGGGCTGTGCCACTTCTTGTCCAATCACCGGGTTTAATAGTATACTTGGAGAAGTACAATACTGTAATTCTTTGTATGCAAAAACAAAGTGTTTGTATAATAAACAATGCCCTAATTAACTTGGGTGTTTGTGCTTTTAAGAGCACTGTTACTTTAGTAGTGATATTGTCCAAGTTTGCAATAAGTCTAGCTTGATAGATGCCCACATGTTCCTATTTCTATATATAAACATACATGCTGCTTTTAGGCATTTTCTCCCTTCAGTGTCCATGCAACTTCTACATTTCAGCAGCCTCTGTGCTCCTGAGAGCGACATGAGATAAGAGCGGTTGTCTTTATGTATTATTGAGCCCCCACGTTTTCCTTTCTAAATAAAGACTGCTGACAGTGTGACTAAAATGCAGGACAGTGAGTGAACTTCCAAAGGCCTCAACACTGTGCTCTCCACAGCAGTGCTGTCAGAACTGGGTTAATATACAGTGAGTGGCTTTAGCAGAAAAGCAATTTTGTCCCCTTTGTCCTTCTTAAATATCTGTCCCATCCCCCTTTCTTTTCATGGCCTCCCCCTCTGCAGTTGATCTAGTCTGGGCTCTGTAGATGCTGCACAGGACTGTTTTCATTTGGTCCTCCTTGTCTGTTGGCCACTGGGTGGCCCTCCCTCTGCATGTGTAGGTCATTACTGAAGGCCAGCAATGTCGTCTTCTTGACCCTGTTACTGCATCACAGCAGCTTTTATAGATCACCACATCTCACACTCTTGTGGCGTTAAATGTCTGGATGTGTTAGTGTGTAGGCCTATGATGGTGATAATTTAGATGTAGTGTAAATAAACCTAGTGGTGTCTAAACATATTGTTTTTTTTTTTTTTTTTAATCTAAATTGTAGCTCATAACTGTTATTTCTAAACCCTGATTTAGTGTTTTAGGCTTGGCTGCTGATGTAATAAATCAAAGTAATGGTCTAAGACCAGCAGTCGAGAACATTTGCTGAGGCACTTAAAAGACAAATGTCACAACCTCAGTAATGTGCTAAATGAACAATCACAACTGTCACCTTCTGGAAATTGCTTTAAAGTGTTTAAAAGTTGTCACTTATATATTTATTGTGGTGGGGTTTCTTTTTTTTTTTTTTTTTTGCATTTCCAGCATTTGTCGGGTTATTCTGGAGAAGTGGCATCAGCATCTAATAATCTCAGCTTTACCATCACACAGACAGCCTTTTTTATGACATATGACCTGCACAACTTTTTATATTACTACAGATAGACCAGTATCTGAAAATTATATATGGCTAGATTACACTAGGTTTCACTCTCAATCCATTTTCCTTGATGTTACTTTTTAGATTTTCACTTGTAGTACAAAATTGTCAGTAATATATTTGGTATTGATTACTTGGTATTTAGTACCAATTAAACTACCTCAGAGTTAACACTTAGGCTATTGTAACTAATATTGTAAACGGATGCATAAACAGGGAATTGATTTGATCAGAACGCTCAGTTTTTTTCTTGTACATGAAATAAATCGACTGTTCTATTGTCTTTGGCAATACAAACTTCCCAACTGAACTTTATTTCAGGCAGACTCTGTAGTAAATGTTTTTTGTTGTTTTTTTTCGGACATTGCTGGATTATTCCTTTCTCCAAAAGTGTTGGTAAGAACTGGTACACTTCTACTTTGGAGGCAGGCTGCCAATTATAACTCCGTATTGCATCACCTTTCAGTATTCTGAGTGTCTCTGGTATGAGGAAGCTGCTGCATAACTACCCCACTCATTCCTACCATTGTAGCATTGCATCTTTAGGACAAATTTTATTAGAGTATTCGTGCATCTATGTTGATGGATTTTTGCTCATATTTTGTTAATCTGTAAACAAAGCTGACTCTAGTAGGAGTGGTAGTGCAAGAATACATTGGAAAAACTCTGAGCAGAGTTTTGAGGTTTGGACTACTGTGCAACATGTCTAAGACAGAATTTGTCCTGCAAGCAGGTGCGGTGAATGACATGTTTAGTGTTCCCTTGTCAGAAAAATTTAAAATGATTCAAAGTGAGCTGCGGCATTTAAATGACCAGGTGCAATTAAAGCCAAAGTAGTAAAGGTTTCCAGTTATTAAAGTGTGTCTGAGGCACACCAGAAAAAACTATATTAAAATCAAAAACATTTTTTACAAAGAGAAATTGCTTAAGATGTTAATGGGCGGGGCTTACACCCAAACATAACTTTGCCATAGTTAATTGTACACTTTGTGCTCCACAGTACTACCACATTTTGTCAATAAGATACAAGTAGTTCGGATCACTTTGCACATTTCAGTGTATGGGTAGATTGGGCTCATCCGTGTTTTCAGCTGAGATATTTTCAACTGTTACTTGTGGGCTTTTAGTTTTCAAGGACAGACTGTGCATGTCAGTGTGTGCACTCTGGAGTTCTTCACTCTGCAGCTTGTCACGCATACTTGGTCAATTTAATCCTCTGAGGAGCTAGTAGCAGAGATTCGTGCCTCCTCACTTTAAGTGCTCAGTGTCACATCAGTACATGCTGATCTCACTGTTGGCTTCAGGTTCAAGTTCACGAAGTTCTTCAGTTAGTGCAATCTTTAAATGGGCCAACTGGCACAATTGTCTGTATGGCAAAATCTTAACTTTGTCCTATTGCATTTCCCCTCATCAATCTAGTTTTTTTCAAAATACAGTAGTTAGTCAATCAACTATTACCAATTATGTGCAATGTGACGGGCAATGCATTAAATGTATGAATCAAAGTGTTCATGTTTAAAGCGAGGGAGAAAATGAAAAGCACTATCAATGTGGAGGCTGACAGATGTTGAGTCTTGTTGTGCATAAGTGCTAACAGTTCTTTAAAAGAAAATCACATTTATTTCTAAATCAATATTTGCAAGTACTGCAGTCAATGGTTTCATAACTTGACTAGATTGCTTGATGGCCTTTACTGAAAATAAAATGGCATTCTCAAGTGGCAGTTGGGACTTAAATACATAATTTAGATTTATTTTAATTAAGACCTTAAAGAGCTTTGGGATTCTTGGTTGTATGTTACATTTGTCCTAAACGTCTATCCTCAGGTAATAATGCATCAAAGGAGTTTAATACATGGACAGGATTAGGGCTTCAGCTAATGATTTTTATTTTTAATTAATCTGAATTTTTTAATGATTAAGCATTTCATAGCTTAATGCAATGTTATATTTTAACAGAACCCAGTGTGACATCATCATGTTGCTTGATTTGTCTAACAGTCACTGAACAGGATGCAAACAGGAAATGTTAACTGGCATTTGTGATTGATTCCATACCAGTTGATCTCCAGCTGTACTTCAGTCAAGAGTTTGATCAGCTGTGAAATCTTGCTTCCAAACACCCACTCAGTCACTTTTCTATGTAATTAATTAGCACAATCAGTGAGCTGCTAACACAGTCAGCCCCACCAGCTTAGAGGTTGAGGCATGACACATGGCTAAGGCACAAAAGTATTATAACTATTAAAATGAACCACTTGCACATAAAGAAATGACATGCTCATTAGTTTGGAATTTACTTTTTTGGGGTATTATCATAATGGAGATATAGATGGCATACGCTTGTGTGTGAGTCAAAATTGTTCAATGGATTTGAATTAGGAATCTCTGTATTTTCATACTTACACTGTGTGCAGAGGCTTTTCTCCCCCTTGTGAGAAGGCTGTGGGATCTAAGAGTAACAGTAACTGAACACGCTACACTTTAATGAGTCCTAAAAGGTTGCCTTCTCAATGGGGTAAAATTGTGGAGGTGGATTGGTTTATCTTAGCAATGATGAGGAAAACAAGAAAAGAACCTCGTGGTCTTTATTTTGGGCTGGTTTCTGACAAACTGTGAGGCAAGGCCTCTAGGGAAACAAGATGCTCGACACTCAAATGCCTGCACTAAGAGGCGGCTGCTGGCTGGCTGCACACAGTGAAAGCCTTGACTGGATTTCTTTGGGAGAGGCATCTTGCCAAGCTTTCTCTTCCAAGTGTTTATCTAATGAAATATTTCTGCCTTGTGGCACTATCTGAAGTGGGACAATAGCCAATGTCTGTGCTTTGTACTTAGAATAAAAGGTGAAGCACATGAAACGAAGATTGAAGGAAGTCATATTCTTCAACACAATATGTTCTCTTGTGGTCTGCTTTTCTCTTGATACTATGCATATGGGGAGGATGTGGCTGTCGCGGTTTTTGACGTGAAAAACCCCTGGCTTAATATCACTTAGGTTTTTGTAATTTTCTTTGTGTCCTTTTTTGCCATGTTAACAAAACTTAAAAAAAGTTGACATGCAAGAGCAGTACTTTTTGCAGTCACCAACCAATTTTATGTGGATGCTTGCAGTGCATTATTGCTGCTGACTGTTCTTACTAAAGATGCACTGATCCGATACACTGAGTGGATGTCTGCTCCCTCCGATATTGACTAATTAGCTGGGTCGTATATCGGATGAATGAGGCCGATCCAGCATTCCGATCCAGTAATTTCTTTTTTTTTTATTATCATACACAGCAATACAGTTACAGCAATCTAGTCACCTCAATTCTCTTTATGACACCTGTTAGGGTTTTGTATTACATTTTAAAATATCTGTTGGCAGTGCACTTTACATGGGAGTGTTATTTCTTTCTTTTTGCTGCTAATGTATACTTTATTTTTTGTTAATAAATAATAAGTAAATTTTTTTGTGTTTGTTACCTTTTTTTAACAAGGCTAAATGTTTGTGAAGCCTGATGCTTTCACTCAGATAGCAAGGTATACGGACCATCCATTGAACAGTAGTATCGGATTGGTATCGGGTATCGGCCGATGGCAAGATGAGTGACTGTGTGACTCTCATAGAGCGGGCGTGTCTGGGGCACCGGACTTCTCATCTCCCAGTCCGCTGTGATGAAGTGAGTGGTTATCGTCACATAGCTCTGCGTACCCCTGGACGTGTTGCCATGCTTGATGTTTCCATTGTCATATGGCTGTCTTGGGCCACAGTAACCTCTTTCCTTCATTATACTTGATGTGAAGCCAAAATGCTTCTGTACAGTGGCTTTAAATGACGTGGGGTGTTAAAGCTCCTCCGTTCCTCCACTCACCATGACCACACTGGTCTTGCGCACACCCCTTTTTTTTTTTCCCTTTTTTTTCATAAATCAATCCGCGGATCGCGTATGTGCCGAACAGAAGATAGTGATCCGAACGGATCAGGTACCAATGATCATCCGTTGCACCACTACAGATATCCGATTGGATCAGATAAAAATGGAACGGTGCATCTCTTCTACTTACCTCAGTTAGTATTGCTTTGATGAGTTGAAGTGGGATTGATGAGCAGCTCTGATTTTATATTGAGGGTGGTTGATGTTATTAATGTTGTACTTGACAAATAAAATACTGGGACTAAAGCAATTAGAGAAAACCTTGCTCAAAATTTGAGTATGGCAGTAGTTATGGCCCCCTTCTTGTATTTGTGGATATTAGTATTCTCGCTTTCCCATGCATGAAAATATGCCAAACTTCAAGTGATACTTTGAAAATTCATAATCAGTTTTACATGCTTGCACTTTGAAACATTTACCAAAATGTCGGCCTTAGTGAGCAGAAATGTTCATATGCTAAAGGAATTATGTCCATCACTGTTTTTCTCAAACTATTTTACTCCCACACTTTTTGCTTATTTGATGCAAAAATGGCTATACTACATCTTCAGACTGTCCTGTCCTTTTTTCCTTTTTTTAATATATCAAAAGATAAGACCATAGTGCATCAACATATTTTACTGTAAACTGGTACTGTAAATTCTAGCTTAATGAGAATTTTGTCTTGAACTCTCGATTTTTGACATGAGTTTGAAATCTGCCATCACATGGAACCTTAGTGATTGTCTTAAGTCTTAGTGAGACGTGTGAAGTAATTGTCTCACTTGGCAGAAAGCTCTACAAGATCATAACTTTCCCATGGTCTCTAAGGTTGTGAGTTTGAGCCCTAGGCAATACAGAATAAACATGCTTGTGCCTAATCAGGCATTTTGCTGTACCAATTAGGGCAACATCATTTAAAATATATATTTTTTTAACATGAGAAGTATTTAAATCATTTTGGCCTGGATAGTTCTGTTGATGGACCCTCCTGTATTTCCCAGTTGTCTTCTTGCACTTTTTTTTCATCCTCTTCCTTTTACCCCCTCACCAGCCCCTGTAATTTTAACTATTATGCTAAAGCTGCTGCCTCGGCGACCCGATCCCTGATAAGCGGTTGAAGATGAGTGAGTGATGTAAAGCATAACAGTGAACAGAACCCATTTCATTGCTTTTTTTTAGCCCTCGAACTGTGGAACTATAGGGACTGGACCAGAATATTCAGCTATTTCTTTTGCCCTTTAAAAAAAAACCCTCAAAGATGTGTTGCATTAGGGTGTCAATTTCAGCTTAGTGTGAGTCTTTATTTTGTTACATTTCTCTCTTCTCCTTTTGATCACACACGCCTGCTGTAAAGTAGAGGGAACGAAACTTGCACTGACGACTTGGCAGACCACTTACTTGTTGCTTTCATTACCAATATAAGCTGCTAGGTTTCAACAATTTCAGTCCAAAAGTGCATGCGGGCTGAAATTCACTGTGGTGTCTTTTCTGCAAATACCAAACATATTCCACTCTTATCACTACACTTCCAATGTAAAATAAAATTAAAAACCCTCCAATCTTTCTGTGGATGATCCCAGCTGACATTCGGCGTGAGGCGGGGTACACCCTGTACAGGATGCCAGTCTATCGCAGGGCACATAGAGACAAACAGAGACAGACAACCATTCACACCTACAGGCAATTTTAGAGTCATCAATGAACCTAACACGTGCATGTCTTTGGACTGTGGGAGGATATGATAAAGTTCCTGTTGAGCCACAGCTGTATTGTGCTGCTCAGCCTAGAGTTGGATTGGGCTATTAATTCATTATATATATAATTCATTCATTCATATATAATATAAAATGTAATTTAAGTTGTTAAAACAAACCCTTGCATCCTATATACTTGGAGTATTTTGCACAGTACACAAGATAAAACCTACCTACTAGGCCTGTACAGTATGGTCTAAAATGTATATCATAATTTGAAGCATAGACTGTAACGGTATTATATCTTAGTGGGAACGCGTTTAGTGTTGTGGTCAAGCGCCTACAGGAAGCCCCGTGAGCAAGTCTCCTAGCGTGCTGAGTGAGACAGCTGCGTTGAGATGCGAGAGAGGACAGCAGTCTCATGGAAGTGAATGAAACTATGTGGTAATGGGTCATATGGGTTGAGGCTAGTTGCTGCATGGTTGTAGTTTCTATTTTTGCTTGTTATGTAGTCATTGGGTTTTGACCTTGGTTTAAGGACATGCAAGTGAACAAATAAGTAATGAATTTGCACGTGTGTTCTGAAACGTTGCTGATTCAGTTTGTCTAAAATACATTTAGAAGCCTTAAAACATGGATGGTCAAGATGGACGTATTTTATGAAACGGAAGTAAAGGAAAGAAAACTACCTGTATGTGTACCCACAAAAGTCTTTCCAGCATGCGGTGTTGACCATTCAACTTTTACAGAAGAACTTGAATGAACATTTTCAGTAATTTTCCCAATTAAAATAAAAACAAACCTTGCATTTTATTAGTGGAGTCAAACAGTTCTTGCAGAATTGCACTGCGCCACTTTTTATTTTTATAATGTTTGAAATGAAGGAAAAAGACAGATCCCATCACAAGTTCATAACCCAAACTAATGTCAAGTTTAGTTACGTCACTGCCCTGAACACAGGTCAGTAAGCAGTTATGTTCCTTTTATGTATTTTCATTTGCACAGAGGAATTTGCAGATGCTATTTTACACATGGATTCTGATCTGCCATATATGGGCATATATCTTGTCTTATTCAGATGAGGGTGCACTGGTGGGAGGAGGTTCACATATTTAACAAACCCAGCTTCTCTCCCAGTTTTGTGCAATTTGGAGAAAATCTAAAATAATTGAGTTTCACCTTTGTAGGGTCAATGAAGGCTGGTGGCTGAGTGGTTAGAGCAGTCGCCCCATGTAAAGAGGCTGAAGGTCCACGAGGCAGCAGCTGTGGCTTCAACTCCGACCTGTGGCCCTTTGCTGCCTTCTCAGCCCATAAATAAAAATAATTAATTTAATCAGTAATATGTGATGTTGATCGATGCAAACCATTCTGTTTTTTTCCAGTCTTGACTGGTGCGCTCTGCTTTGGCAAAAAACACACATTCTCCCTACTGAGAAGTTTTTTCTGTGTACAGAGATGCATGCCGGATCTGCTTTCAGAGCAGAAATGCATCTAGGCTACATATAGAGACACATAACACTGTGTGTGATTACAGTTCACTGTGATAACTTGACTTAAAACGACAATGTACTTAACAAAGTATACCTCCAGTTTTTCGCACCTGGATAAGCAGAGGTTGTCATTATTTTCTAATCGAATAACAGTTCAGAGTAAAACTACTGTATAGCTGTTGGATCTGACACCGAGATCTGAAATTTCTAGTATACAGTAGGCCTACATATATTTTGAGATGTGCTTATACTTGTATGGATGACAGTGTGAGAGCAAAAAACTATTTTAAATGGGGATATATTTATACAAAGCAGCACAATAAAGAGAGCATAGATTTATTCTGCTGCCTTTCTGAAAATTAAGGAATGCGTTGAATTCTTACATTATCCATCTTAATGGCCGAGTGTGGTGAAACTGTTAAAATGGCACATTGACTGTGGTTTGACATGCTAAACCAAGAAATATTGATCAGATTTATACAATTCAGCTGTACAATTGCTATGCTATTTTCATCACTTGAGTAGAGAAAATCTATTTGCATTTTAGGTATGTCAAGTTGGTGAAACAAATGTATGAATAGGACACCAAATGCTCATTTATCTGTGCTGTATTTTTGAAGTGAAATAAGCAGCATAAAAATAGTCTGTTGATCTGTAATGTAACGTTAATTTAGCAACACATAATGCGGATGGAATTCCAATAGCCTAAACATAGAGGCATTGCTGTATGTGATCTCACCTTGATGATTCGTCCGTGGTATGTTAAGACTTATGGCAGGACTTTTTGTGCTTTTAATACTTTGTGTTTTAACTTACGACTGGATAACAAATGCAGGACATGTCAGCGTAACTTTAAGCATCACCTCTATTGCTGAATGTGAGCAGTCAAAGCAGACCAATTGATTTGTGCGCTTCAATTTCAGTGATCATCCATCCATCCCAGCCTGCAAACCATTTTACTAATTTGCCATTCCTAATGCGCAATGTTGTAGAGGCCAGGTTTGCTCCTTACCGAAGATGAATTGTGACTATTAGTGAATATTAACTTTTGCTTCCCCCTGGTAAGCCAATCTGCATGGACATCTAGTTCAAGAAATATAGTCTCCCTTCCATCCCCGCCTAACAATGACATGTCATCCCCTCTGACTGTTGCTTTTTTTCTTGTTGATCTAACATGAAGTACTTTCTGTGTCCACATTTTCAGACAGCATCTCCAAACTAACATGGCAGTCAGACTGTGCGATGTGGCTTCTCTGCTAAGAAGTGGTTCGTGGGCACCTGAGCCTTGGACTGGGGTCTGTGGCACTTCTTTTTTTAAATAATTTAGTCAGAGGGCCTGCTTTTGGTCTCAGTACTTGGACCATACCAATGACGTTAGCTCTCCTTCATATTTGGATGCACAAACCCAATTAATCACATGTTCGATTTGGAATTAAGGCACTTTGTGGTTTTGTGTATGAAAAGCACCCAAATTGTTAATCCTTGACTGTATTGGTATGGTCCTAATCTGTCTGCCACTCGGATAAGTTTAACCCATCTCAAAGAATTACTTTTGATGACTTTATGACCTCCATGCACAAAAATGGGTCAAAATGTTATTGCCTAAGAATTATATGCATAGAGTATGACTACACTTTCTGATCTGCAATATGTTAATAAAGGATGACTCTCATATATTAACTTTGAGCTGGTTGCCTTAACATTGGTTCCTAAAGAGGGCTAGGTATAAATGACGTGTGGTCCTGCACTGCTATCAAAGCAATGTTAAAGCTACACCAAACATCACAACTACCAAAACAAAGACAAGAAAATATGATGAGGTATAAAAATATATTTACTACAACAGGGGAGCCCTGCAGAAAAGGTTTAGGAACCACTGCCCTAACTGATTACCATATAATTTAAGCCCTGATGCGAAATGGCTGCACATTTGGTGCAGATACAGGCTTTGCAAACTATATCTAGTTTTATCTTACTGCCTGAAATGTTTCCGTTTTGCTACATTTTAACCTAAAAAGATATGTTTAAACATGCCACTTACCAATTTGAGTAGTGCTTTTATCAATTGTTGTGCTTCTGACAGATTAATAGACTGTCACATTACTTTCTTTTATGTTTGCCCAGAAACAAAAGCAGCAATCATAAATACCAGAGAGGGGATTCATTGCGCTCCTCCGGCCCCCACCCCTGTTTTTTTTAACTTATCTAATCTTTTTTTTAAATCTAACATTTCACATTTGGCCGGAAATGTATGCTGGAATAGCATGAAAAGCCTGGCCTAACCTGTTCTGGGGGGGGGGGGGCATTGACATTCACGTCATCACAGCTTCCGTTTTCTAAAAATGTAATGGCCTGCAATGCTAGTTCTACATTGTAACACTGAATTATGTTAATGCACAATAAACAAATGGCATGAATAATATTTTAGAACAGTTCAGTGTACTTTTGACTTCTGTTTACCCTGCAACTTAGTTACGGTAATGTTTTCTGTTGAGGTTGAAAAATACATTTCCATTTGTCAGTATTATAACAAAAAAATGTTTCAATATGTGCAGAATTACATTTTTTGAACTGTTATTTTGATATTTTTGTCTGATTTGCATATGGTTTTGACTTTTTTTTTTGTCTCTTTAGCAGGTAATTGCTGCCATGGAAACACAGCTGTCTAATGGGCCAACTTGCAACAACACAAGCAACGGTCCTTCAACAATCTCAAACAACTGCTCCTCACCTGTAGAGTCAGGAAGCATAGAGGACAGTAAAACTAACTTGATAGTCAACTATCTGCCTCAGAACATGACCCAAGAGGAGCTCAAGAGTTTGTTTGGGAGCATCGGCGAAATTGAGTCCTGTAAACTAGTTCGAGACAAAATAACAGGTAACAGCGGTTTTCATTGCTATGGCTGGTTAATAAGTTGGCCACAACAGATATGATGCACTCTCAATTCGATTAAAAAATGTTTGTATAAAAATGATGTAATCAAAGTTGAAAGTAATGTTTACAAAATATTACTAATTACTTACGAACATCAACATAGAACCCAAAAATTGTATCAGAGGGGCCCTATTACCAGTATTGTTAATACCAAGGCTTTTCTGTTTATGCATGCACAATGTTGTCTCTTTTTGTAGTTGACATCTAGCATTATGGACCCTTTTTTTTTTATTTTATTTTTTTATTCTGAATTACAGCCCTTTCTTGTGCAAGGCTGCCAACCAATCATTGTGCATCTCATTATGAAGACTATCGGGGCCCTGTCTTTACATATTAGCAATGCCTCTACCAAAATGGCAAACGTAAATTGAAATAAATACTACACAGAGGGTATTTCTTTGGTTCTTTTTAATTCAGGAATTTCAAGGGACATTTGTTTTTAATTGCATTTTTAAATTCCTTATATTTGGACAGGTAGAAGACTTGCAAATTATTTCAGGTTGTTTTAATGGGAGGCATGCAACTGGTAGAGACACACTTTAACACTGCCTGTGTGGTGTGAGCAGGTAGATAATGTTTGAGGCTTCAGGAGTCTTAATACCTGCTGTTTTGATCAAGGTTACTGAGACCTTCCTCCATCTGCTTTTTATAACACACTTGGATGGTCCAGCACATAAGCCTCGTTGGCCTTTTTAAGGACATACACACAATTCTGTTTCTTTTGCATTTAATACTGAAACGTCAACAGCCTTAGTTGAGTGAACAGATCTCTCTATTGAAATGAGCCTGGAGGGCAAAGAAGCACTGTTGAACCAAGAGGCTAGAATAAAATAATTTTCTTTTACTCTGGTACTCTAAGGTAGTCCCCTTTATTAAATGAACATGGAAGATGTAGGCCCAATCACACCTGGCTCTGAAATATGAATAATGTTTAATATTTCATAATGCTAACCTATAGCTGACCAGTATTCACAAGTCGTTGTTTACTGGGTTACTACTATTCCTGATCGTCAATACCTGAAGTCAAGTACTTCATGTAGTTTTAGTTAAACTGCGTTCTGCTTGCTTCTATAACCACACTATGCTGTCTTCTGTCAGGCTTTCTCTAAGAAGCATCTTCGTTAAATGTGCATTAGTAGTACAGAACTTATTTTTAAAGATGCAACTAATTTGTAGCTCAATTGGAGTAGCGCGTTAAGTGTTCTATATGCATAATCCAAGCTTTCATATTGCATGTTGCTAGAAACAAATGTTAGCAAGAGGTAGAACAACGACAAGGTTGGTGTATTTGTGCGGGATGTAAGGCGTAGGGATCTCTAATTATGCATTTATTGAATTTGGACTTTTGGCATGCCGCAGTGATAAAAATTGTCAAGTGTGTAGTCTTGCATGGAATATATGCCCTTATGTAGTCATGCGCACAAGAAATGCATTTGATTTGTTGATGTGTGAAATGAGTTGAGCTGAATTGACAAGTGATGCTCGTTTAAAATCAGTGTCAAGCACAGTCTGCTTGCATGATTGAACATAAACATGCTTGATAGGTTGCATATTTAGTGGAGCAAGTGCAAACATAGCACTGAAAGTAATTTAAATGCAAGGAAGTAAATGAAACAAGTTGTCTGAAATCAGTCAGTCCTTGAGTGAAAAGGAGCAAAAGTGGGCCAGAGGAAATTTTGATTCAGATTTAACAATTTACTCAAGTGAACCTTTTGTGGTTTGACAAAGGAAACCATTTGCTGTAGGCCCCTGATAACAAAATCATGTTTGGTCTTTTATGTGACCTGTAAACAAAATTTCAAACATAAATGGATAACTTGAAATTTAACCAAAGCCTGAGTTCCTCTGTGGGGCTTGTTGCTTTATAGACATGGATGATCTAAAAGATTTCATTGCAGAAATGAAGATTGAAGAAAATCCAATGGTTCCAATCCAGTTGGTTTAGATTTATAGATATTTTTATCTAATAAAATGCATGTCTTACCAGATTATATTTTGTTTGCATAAAAGGGCACGAGTTTGAACAGCAAAAAATTGAAGGAAAACTTACCTTGTAATGGTTGAAAGTCATTTTAAGTCAGATATTTGCTACCAGGTTGATTCATTTTATTTTTCGTTGTCTGACATACATATTTGAAAAAACATGACTTACCACACATGCAGGACCCAGATTTAGACCGGTTGTAACTAGAAAAACCAATAAATGAGAATTAATGTCAAATTTCTCAGACCAGGCGAGGAGATTGTGGTGATTGCAAGCTTTCTACTAGGTAGTAGCGTAATTTCCCTATTACATATGCTGGTGGTGTGGTGGTAGTGATTGAGATACAATTTATAGTTCGGGGCTACCAGGGACTTTAGAATTTGTCTATTTCCTCATTTAAAAGTCAACAGTTCTTATTAAAAGTAAGCTTTTAAAACATGGTGGTAATCATTGCTTGAAATTTACATACATTTGCTTGTCCTTTACCTCATGCTTTACCTCAAACAACTGTCCTGTTGTAGAAAATCCCAGTCGAGTTAAAACTGGTTGCTAGGTCTTTGTTTGT
The DNA here is from genome assembly GCF_963691815.1 of Echiichthys vipera. Classification (NCBI taxonomy): domain Eukaryota; kingdom Metazoa; phylum Chordata; class Actinopteri; order Perciformes; family Trachinidae; genus Echiichthys; species Echiichthys vipera. The sequence continues at coordinate 10,989,567 of NC_139847.1, read as the reverse complement.
GTGTAGCATTTGTACACATCTGTAGTGAACTTGCTCGTCTAGTTTACACCTTTTACCAAAGGAAACAAACACTGTAGAATATATCACTGCAAAAGCATCCCTTTTGTTTTCAAATGAGAGCTTCTGTTAGATTGAATTGGAGATGACAGTTGCACCGGCATATTTAGTGAACCTAAGTGTGTATATGGAGCCTGTTTACGGCACAATTCCAAAGGCTCTTAGCATCAGTGGTGATCTGATTAGGAGTAATTAGTCGTATGAACACTAATTGCCTTTTTATTAAAGAAATACAAATGTAGCCAGCTGGAAAGAGTGAGTTCATAGTCACAGACACCTTTTTAAAACGGTCAGTTAAGGAAGGCAGATTTCTTTAAGTATATGTATACACAGTATTAACAAATTCAAATTTGACTTTGTACATAACAGGACTTCGGTCCCAATACATGCGCTAAAGGAGTTGCTAAATTTTCAGTGCACCCATTATTGCTTTGTGTGCTACTGCCAAATTAAGTGTCATAATCTCAGGTTCCGTCATGTTTGGTCACATTTACAAAATTTGGCATCAATTTGATTTTATAAGTTGTGATATGGATTGATAATGTATTGATGGCTACTTTTTCCATCAACCGTAACTTAGCAGAAGGCTATTACAAGTATTTTTAACTGATAAAAGCTTCAATTGGGGTGTTAAAAAACTGACTTCACACGCAGTTGGGGAAGAATTAGGCTCTGAATGTTATTCAAAGCCTCTAGGCCATTTCTCTGAATGCTGCTCTGACTTAAATTTCAGCTCTACATAAAACCCCATCCCCTCCAGACTGTGTTGCTTTTGTCTCTTTCTCTGCCCTGTGGCAATGGATTTAAGACAGCCTACATATGTGTACCGGTGCGACATCAGATGTTAAGTAATCACCAGAGAGATGCATGCTCCAGCTTTGCTTTAAATGTTCTTGCCTTGGCAGTGGCTGCAGCTGCAGCAACTTAGTCTTTATTTTCTTTCCACTATGGGCAGCACTAGTCTTTTACTAGAGGCGGGGTTTAGTTCTCTGTTTGAAAGTGCTTCCCAGCATGTTTCCTTTACTTCTGTTAATGACAGCTGAAAGTGAGCTAGTTGTTTGTGATAAGAACATGTTTAAGGCCTGCCAGTCATAGTGGTAGATGTAGCGGCTACTTTGACATTCCAAAGGAAGACGTCACCGTAGGGGTAATGTGTGCCCACATACAGCTTGTATAGTAGAACATACTAAAGCAGGCAATTTGCCCACCAGGCTTAAATGTCATTTCACAAGCTCATTAAAAAAGGCTTGGCATGTTTCTCCTGGCTATAACCGTCCCTAAAATGCAAGGTAAAATTAAGTTTATGAACTTCACATGATCCCAGCAGAGCTACATCATGGTAGTAAGAGAGATAAAGCCAGCATATAGTGTTCTAATTTGGATGCATATAGTGTTCCAATTTACAGTAAAACTAAATTGTTAGCTGCTGTCTATCTTACTATAGACCAATGTGTTTATTGAACGTTTACTTAAACATACAAATGTCATACAAATGTATAAAACAAAGTATTTTGTCACTTTGACAAATAAACATTTGTCTATTTTTAGTTTTACCGTACCAATGTTGACATCATGTTACAGCTAATGAAGCCATTATGACATCTTAAGAAAAACCTTGCATGGATTTCTCATAACACAAGCACTCTCAATCATCTCTCTAAACCTGTTTTGTGTGTAAATGTGATAGTGGGGTATGTGGAAACCTCAACCTGATTTATCTCAAATTAAGTTTTAGATACAATTCATTCAATTTGCTTATGTACTGTATTAATATGCTGAAGCTGCTTGAGCTGGTGAACTTGACCGGCAGTGGAATTGCCGAGAGACCTAGCAGTGTGTGGGTGGAGGAAATTGAATTGCCTCTGTGCACATAAAGAGTGGGTGTCAATCTATTGTACATTTTAGAGATAAACCGTAGAGGGAGGGGAACACATTGAGCCTTGGCTACTCTGTCAGACATAAAGCAGAGCAATTGCCTGTCATTTTTAATTTAAGACATATGTGTCATAGTTGGTTTGAGAATTCACTATACGTTATAGACTAAATAAGAATTAAGGATTGACTGTTCATCTGTGTATCCTCGTATTACTGACGCTTCAATTCTTGAATAAAACTGCATTGATGCCATTCACGATGATTCATAAAATGCAGTTTTGTCCATATTTAGTTGTTGAAAAAATATTGTCGGGTGTTCGTATTCAGTCACTTTTCAGTTTCTATTAAGTATGACAGTTTATGTATTTCCTGTTCTTATGATTGCAGGGCAGAGCCTAGGCTATGGATTTGTGAATTACGTGGACCCGAAGGATGCAGAAAAAGCCATCAATACCTTAAATGGCTTGAGACTTCAGACCAAAACCATCAAGGTAAAATGTTTTGCATAATGTATATATTTTTTGTTTTTTAGTTTTTAATCACTAACAGGAATAGATGCGTTCATTTTTATATCCAAAAAACTACCTAATCAGATGGTTGTATTGAACTCACAGAAATGCATTTCCATTCATGACTGGTTGCAAAAAATTCAAGGTATGCCATTCATGTCTTTGGTTTGGAGTTGAAGAATAATGAGGCTGGAGAAATGTGGGGTGGATTGGGAGAGTCTATTGTTAATCTGGGCACATGCGCCTTTGCCTGGGACTCAAGTAGAGCAGAACTGTTTCTATGGTTGCATGTGCTGTAGCACTGCTATATGCCTTTACAGGGAGGTGGCTGCCATTAGCATTCATCAGGCAATGTAACACTCGGTGTGCTGGTGGAAAAACTAATTTGCTTCATATAGTGCTGCAGGATTTGTGGATGGTGGATTCAGATTATGAATTGTGATAATTTTTTTTTCTCACAGTGGTCTTAAAGGAGCTAGCCAGATCCCTTCTCACATTGGGCAGAGGGGTATTCAGGAAAATGTCTGTAGGCAAAAACACATTTTGTTATCGAACATGTATGTTTGAATAGCAACACATTTGAGCTGGATGCTTGAGTATTTCTGTATTTAACAGTTGAATATTATATTAACAGAAGAATGAGGCGTGGTATGAGCCATATCACTTCATTCCCATGAATCAAACTGAACATACTGGATGGCAAGTGATGTTATCGATCTGAGAGCACAAAAAGCAATTCATTTTGAAGGTTTAATTTAGAGTGAGTGACTTGTTTCGTTTTCTTTCTTTTTTTTTTAAACAATGCATTGCATAAGATTGGGACCAATTAACCAGCTGCCACTCTAATTAAAATTCAGCCGTGGTGCTATTCAGGTAATTGACAGAGTCGCAAGAGCCTGGGACCTAGCCTGGAAAACAGACAAATCTGCCAAACTCATGTTTCATTTGTTCTGGCAGATACTTCTCTCCCTTACATGCAGATTTACAGCGGCTTGACTTTGACCAATCCCAACCGTGTATCTCATGTGGGGTGGGTTTAAAATGATGACTGACATTGTCCCTGTCTAGTCTGCAAATATTCAAATGACTAAATATTCAGTTATTGTATTGCCCTTTTTTCGCCCATAAAATATTTTCAGAAAGGCATTTTGATGTACTATTTAGCTGTAATTGGAGTTTGTGACTCGGCCACCTTGCTTTCCACTGAGGAAGCGCCACTTTTTCATTTCTATGACTGTTTGTGATTGGTTACGTTTATCTAATTGCATCCTGAAGCCATCTTTCTCTGCACCATTGGAAAACCCACCTTGGAAATCGAAAATGAACTGATGGCCCAAACTAATACGCATTTTCGCTAGTCAGGTTGATTCCAGGCTACCTGAATCCACCAGACGGAGGGAGTGGCAAGATCCATCAGTTTCTTGACTCTGCCCTTTCTCTCATTTAGTCCTCCACAAAACCATCCTCGAGTCATTCTTACACATCAGCTCTTACATTTAGCCTGTATGGCTTCCTCTGCATGTCATTGTATAAATTACTGGCTGAAAATGAGATTATTTACTGAAAGGGGAAAGAAAGAGAATGTATGACTGCTCAGGGGTGTAATGATTGTCCTGTATTGATCCACAGGACCTGGTAGATAAGTCTCTGGTCCCCCTCTGTTTTCTATTACTTGGCTGTATTTATGGAAAAATGTTAATTTATGTTGGATATGTATCTGGCTTGCTGGTTGGGTGCTCTCTAAATATCTCCCTACTTTAGAGACTGGAATGGGTGAATTTAGTTTTAATAGGCAGCTACACTGCTCTGTTTATTAAAATTTTGAAGAACATATCAATTTAGTTTTAAATGAGTGCCTTCTAGACATGCCTGATGCTGCATCCATCTCTGTCAGGTTTCCAACTGAGTTGATGGACAGAAAATGGGCAAGTTACATTTTTTTTCTTGACAGACTGATTCGTCACTGTCCATTTAGTCGATGAGAGTCATTCTTAAGTATACACTGGGGTAAAGAAAAATAGGGTGACATTCACTGCCTGTGGGGCAGGGAAATTGCATTGCATCATCTTATTGTTTGGTTTTATTTTTAAGTGCACGGAAACTAATCAATTTTTTTTTTTTTTATTTTTTTTTATTTGTATCACCATGTCTCACCTTAATGTTTCAAAAAATATGACAATGTTTAGTCTACTCTCTGATATATTAGTGGTTCTTTTCAGGTATGTTTAAAAAAGGAAAAACAGGAAGCACATTTGTGTTTTGCCTTATTTGAGCGATTCTAATTGTTGTGCAGTGGTTATTTAGTCTTTATTAGCCACAAACTGCTCGTGTCAGCACAGATGTTTGTTCTAGCAGGCACCTGCTGTGTGTTTTGTGCTCTATAACTTACACCTTATTTTAAAATTTTTACCATGAACTCCTTTTACTTATTTTCTCCAGAACTTTTACATTTCTTGCTTATGCATCCATCAGTGTATCACAGCTTTAGGATAAGCAAGAAATAATTAAAAAAAAATTTTTTTTAATTGAGCAGAAAGATTTTGCCTCAAGTACCTACCTGGTGCCCATTTCATAGCAAGTATTCCAAGTTTATTTCAGTTAGTCTAATTTTCTTTTGATTTGGTTCCATAAAGCAAAATCAATATGGTTCAAGCTCAGTTAGTCAGTCGCTCAAAGTCCAAAACCTGACTTGAATGAGCCTAGCAAATCAGTCTGGGCTAAATCAGTTCCATAAAAGGTCAATTCAAGCTTATGCAATCAGATAATTTGAGACACGTTCAAGTAGTCAAGATAGCTGCTTGTACGCGCCATTAAGAAGAGGATGGCTAGAAAGAGACGATATTCAGGGCCACAAGCCTATGGATTTAGATACTGCATTTTTTAGATAATATAGATCTTTGGTATCACACAGGCCTACCATATATTTTAGCACGTATATAGGTCTAGCGTATATTTTATCATTTGTCATTGTATTGTTTAGTTTCATTATTTATTTAAGTTTATTTTATATAAACATTGGTTTAAAAAGTCAAATAGTAAGGCTGCATGGCGGAAAGTCAAAAAAAATCAATCATGTATTTTCTTGGAGGGTAAATGTCACAGAAATTCTGGTTAAGCAATAAGAGTTTGCAGGACATTTAATGAAGATAAACACTGTTTACTGCGACACAGTATAATGCCATTGTGCAGGATCTGGCTGGATCCTTCCTGAATCCTGACTGATTCGTTAGGATCATTTAAGTGGGGTTTTGGACTTTAAGCCCGAGTTTTTAGTGTGCTTTATGGAACAGGCCCCTAGAGTAAATCTGGTAACATTTGCATTTTACATCATTGTGATATGTATCCATTCATGTCAATATTTGCATCATTTGGTCTTAAACATTATTTTTTAAGTCATAATTATTATTTTTTTCTTAGAGCAAATTTAATGGAACACAAAAATTGCGAGTGCTTCTATTTCAAATGCTACCAGTGGCAATCGTTTATCCATATGAGAAAAATTGAATTTATTCATCAATATGCTGCAATAATATCAGCATTGTGTGACTGTGACGTGATTGACTATACTGATTTTGTTTGTTTTTTTAATTACACATAAGGAACTTATGGTACAACCTAAGCATTTTTTGTGAGGCCTTAGATGTGATTGCATTAGCAACAGAATGCAATATATGTCTCACAGTGACATGAGCTTAATATAGCATGAGTATATTTAAGGAAAAGTCAGTTCAGTTAATTACAAGGTAGTGTTTGCATTCTCTCGACTAGAAATGGGTCACAGCATGTGCTCCCCTTCTTCTGTTAGTGCAACATAAAAGGTAATGAATAGCCTTCCCTGATTTGTATTGGAGGTATGCAAGTTAATTACTGCATGTGGTAGAATTGGCTGTAACGTACTAGTGGTCATGAGAACTGTCTCTGTTTGTAGGTTTCCTATGCGCGTCCAAGCTCCGCCTCCATCAGAGATGCAAATTTGTACGTCAGTGGCTTGCCAAAAACCATGACTCAGAAAGAACTGGAGCAGCTCTTCTCTCAGTATGGACGCATCATTACCTCACGTATTCTGGTGGACCAGGTGACTGGTGAGTAGGACATGACAGAGCTGTCCTGTGGTTTTGCTAACCCATAACCCTGACTGAGAAATACATCTGTGGTATGAGCTCCCAAAAATGCAATTTTCCACTAGAGGACTTTATAAATATGCATCGATGGATAAATATGAAATGGGTGTTAAGTAGAAAGACTCTAGGCCTTTCCCCTACAATCCCCTTGCACTTACCTTCTGTTGCCTTCTTCCCATCCCCAAGGTATACATGCAATGCTTGTTTCATGGCAAGAAATGAAATGCGTCCAGACCAGTTATATTCTCTATTTCTCAACTGTCATGTGGAAGCAGAACCCTTGTGAAACGCTAATAAACAGTATCTTTCACTGACATTTCCCAATGGTTCTGTCCCTGTGTACTGCCGATACATGGGACATTCCTTCAAGTGTGCATTATGGGACTGGTTCTCTTTCATTTTCAAACATGAAGCTTTTTTTCTGGAGAATACACTTTCAGTTTTACTTTAGTCATAATGGAACAATATGTGATCCAACTGTAAGAAAAGGGGAAACCCAGTCACCAAAATTCAAAGCATGACTTGCTATTGCTCACAGACCAACACTTTTAAACAAAGGTACTTTGTTGTGCAGTTTTAATACAGTGGCTTTCAAGTACAAAGTCATTCAAGAATAAAGGACAAGCATACACTACATATCAAAAATACTGGAATGTATACAAAATGCCCACGTACAAACCATACCAGAAACGCACTTGGAATCAGAGAACAAGCAAATATCAAAATGAAAAATGTGCAGCAAAACATACCACAAGCAACTCTGGATACTGGAGTGATGGACATCTTTTTGACTTTGCAAAGATACTGACGCTCAAGGCTGATTGGCAGGCAGCAGGAAGAAACAAGACCAAGAGCGAAAAGACACGCATGGCTGTCCCAAGAGGGCAGTTGGAGGTAAATAAGTTGAATGAATAATGTTTAAATGTAACTTCTAAGATCTATTGGTACAATCTATTAAAGGCTTTATGTGGTTTGTACTCAAAATAGCTAGCTAAGTAAACTGAAAAATAATTTAGTAGGTAAATAACGTCTTATCACTTAACACAGAATTTACTAGCAGTACTTAATGTAATGCTGTGAATGAGCTGTCTGTAAAGTTTGAGTTACAGTGATGTTTAGATTAAGATTTTTTATTTATCTCTTCCTGCTCTCTTGGGACGGGCTTGACACAATCTTCAGTCTTGGTCTTGTTTCTCCCTGCTGTCTGCCAGTGTCTCAAGATGGGACAGCTTTATATTGTTGCTGGGGCACAGTCAAAACCAGTCCACTTTTTCACCTCCCCACCTCCATACTATTGCTGCATATTTCTCTTGTTCTTTTGGCATTTGATTTGAAATGGGTCCAATTTGTGTTTCCGCCTCTTGTATGTTCAGTATTTCTGGATGTGGATCACTTTTCTTTAGCCATGTCAGCTATGTTTGTAAAACATTTAAGTAAAATTATGAATTGTATTATGAATTGACTGGAGTTGCACAAAATACTTTTGTTCCTTTTGTGTAGATATTTTTTTCATATGTCTTTAAATTTTGCTTATTTGGAATTGTATGCCTGCTACAGCAAACATCTCTGCCATGATTGTTGTTGCTGTTAAAAGTATGAACTCACTTCCAAAACGTAGCATTACCGGCCAGTGATGCACACTCGCAATGCATTTCAAAGATACCCCATTGTGTTCAGACTGTTCAGGTTAAAAGATGGAGTCGTTCATTTTCTGCTCAAGGATAGACAATAGTCATGTTTAGAAAATGTAATCACAATAAATTCAATTGTTGAATGTGTAAATCTACCCCAATAAACTCAAACGTTTTTGATCCCTTGATTAATTTTTACATTGAGTTGAAGTTCACATGGTAGATCATTACTGAATCTATTCATGGATGTCAAGAGAAACTAATCTGAAATAAATGCACGCTCCTCAGGCGTTTCAAGAGGGGTTGGCTTCATTCGTTTTGACCGCCGAGTTGAGGCTGAGGAGGCCATCAAGGGCCTTAACTGTCAGAAGCCCCCTGGTGCAACCGAACCCATCACAGTCAAGTTTGCAAACAACCCGAGCCAGAAGACCAGCCAGGCACTGCTGTCCCAGCTGTATCAGTCACCCAATCGAAGGTACCCAGGACCCCTCGCACAGCAGGCACAACGCTTCAGGTAAAAGGGGCACGCCAAAAAAATGTAAAAATCTGATCAGTGCCAAGCCTAGTTAATACTGCTGGTGATTTTAAGTCTGTTGACCCCTCTAAGGCTATTTGAAATTAGCATTTAAATTGTCTCACAGCAGTATTTTAAAAATATTCTGTGTTGTAGCTCATCATTTCTCTGGACAGAATAATTCCTCCCCATTCTTCACTTTTCTCAACTTTGTCCCTCCTGTTGCAGATGTAGGCCTATGACACAATTGGATCAGGGCATATGTTGGAAAAATATGAAAAATGAGATGAGCAATACACTGGTAGATAAATCAGTCTGACAGTAATTTATTCTCAATTACCTTACTTTGTGCTCATAAACAATCCATAAATTAAAATGTTATTTTCAGTTTACTGATTGACCCCAGGGCTATGCAGAAAAACAATCCCCATTTGTTGAAATTATGTAATATGCTGCAGTATTTTCAGCATAAACTGAATGTCTGGTTGGCAGGATTGTGTAGGCTGAATATTGATAAACGAGTTCAGTCAACAGGTTAATAAGGACATGGTCTTGGATTTCACTGGGAACAACTGACATTATGGTATCAGAAATATTACTCATCTCTGTCATTCTGTCAATCTATTATAACCCTCATAAAAAGCTTTATTAAAATGCTATGTTTTTTCTTTTTATTTTAGGTTGGACAATCTGCTGAACATGGCCTATGGAGTCAAAAGGTAAATTGATTTTGTTTCGTATCCTGCTTTAATTGATCTTGAGGGAAATTCAGACCTAACATGAGGGAGTTGATGGGATACCATTTTTTTACATGTTTAATTTTCCCCTCTTGACAGAATTGCGTAGGTAGTTAACGCTGCATATGGTTGTTGATCAAAGGAAACAAGCTTTTGTGTGCATGCATTAGTGCCTCTACAAACAAATATATACATTATCCAATTATTGTCAGTGACTCAGGATGTCTGTCTTTAAGTTTTAAGGTAAATGCTAATATTGAACTAATAGTCAAAATGCTGAAAGGTAAACTTTTGTATGTTACGAGTGGGAAAGGGAGGGCCAGAGCCACAAATGCAAAGCGGACTCTTGGGGATGATGTTGATTTGGGGGTTAAATGAGTCCTGCTGATATGCATCTATCAACACACTTTCAGTTGAGGTATAAATTGTGAATTAGTTGCCAAGATTATCGCGAGAATATACGACATACTTTAATCCCTGATGTACCATTCCGTAGTGTTAAATATGAACAAGTTCTCCCATTTTGCATATTGAATGTCAATTTTCATTGTCAAAATCTTTTTTATATCTTTTTCTATTAGATTTTCTTAGTAGACTTTGTGGAGGAGCTAAATAACGTGGTGCTGGATTGGCGCATAGACTTGCGTACTTGCCAATACCAGCATTTTAGGAGCAACTCTAATAATTTTGATTAGGAATTGATTGTTTTTCTCTAAAATAAATGTAGTGACTATATAGGATATAGTCATTGACAGTGATGTATTGAAGTGCTTTAATCTTGACATAACATGTCTAGATTTAGGTCTGCACTGCTTGTCTGCATAACAAAAGACAGAAATTTAACAATGTCTTACAGCTATTGCATAAAATTGCACACTTGTATTTTGAGCTCAATACTCGTACCTTGATCTATTATGGACAGCCCTGTCCTGTTTTAAACTTTGTTGCATCAGACGTCTTTCAGGATTCACCAGGATACCAGTTTGTCTAAGTTCAGTTTCATAAGAATGCCTTCCTCAAGTATGATTGAAGTCCAATCCCCTGAAAGCTCAAAGGCCCATCACTGGTTAGGGTTACAATAGACTTGTGATTTCTCTTCTGCCCTGCTCGTTGGCTGACGTCTTCGTTGCCAAATCTCTCTGCGTGTCCTTGATGCTGGGAGCACACCTGTCATGGTGGATGTTCCCTGAGAGGCCAACTGGAGCAGCTAATCTTATGTGACACCTGCTGCAATAATTCATAGGCTTTTCATGCACTTTGAATTTTGTTTCTTCAAACTGCAAAACCACTTTAACCAAAAGCCAGGGCTTTTGCGTGCCTTTTTCATTCCCATCTTGGCACAAACTCCAACTTTAAAATGGTATTTTTGTTACCATTACTTTTTCCATTTGTTATTGAGTAAATATCTCTATGATCCATTGTTGAAGGCACAAGATGAGCTCAATTGACTAATCACCAACTCTAATATGACTGTTTGCATGCATGTTGACTTTTCTACTGCCCAGTCAGAAGACAGCTTCTTTTTTCTTTTTTTCAAGGCGGACTTTTTAATTTACTCTACAGCTGAAGAAAAATATTTACTCAAAAGAATAACTTGAACATCTATTTGTAGAAGTGATGTAAAAAACTGTTCAGAATGAAGTTTAGCTAATGCCGATCTCTGTAGAGACTTGTCCGATTACGTTAGGCATGTTGGCACAATTACTTGTCTTCTAAAAAGGCTAATTTTGGCTCTTCCTTAAACCATGTTACTTTGTGTTTTTTACAGCAGATTCTCTCCCATGGCCATTGACGGGGTGACCAGCTTGGCTGGTATCAACATCCCAGGGCACGCAGGCACTGGCTGGTGTATTTTCGTCTACAACCTAGCTCCAGATGCAGATGAGAGCATCCTTTGGCAGATGTTTGGGCCCTTTGGTGCCGTTACAAACGTCAAGGTTATTCGTGACTTCAACACAAACAAGTGCAAAGGATTTGGTTTTGTCACCATGACTAACTACGACGAGGCAGCCGTGGCCATCGCCAGCTTGAATGGATATCGCCTCGGGGACAGAGTGCTGCAAGTCTCATTCAAAACTAACAAAACACACAAAGCCTAATGCCCACTGAGATTGTTTCTAGAAAACTCAGCAGAAAATGGGAACAGAAAATGGAAGTGCATTGACCGTAACTTTCTACATTAGTAAAAACCGCTTTGTAAATCAGTGTTACGAAGAAAAACTAAATTTAGCGTCCAACAATGTGATTTTTTTTTTCCTCCTTTCATTGCTACGCTTTGAATCTTCTCAACATATTTTAAAACAAGAAAAAAAAATACTGCAGGTTTCAGTGCCTGTGATGTTGAATTCTCTTGCTGTCTTTACAGTTGGACTGTCTAAAACGTTATTCTAGGTTATGTCATTTTGTTGCACATCTGCTTTGAAACAGTAAGTCTTGTAAGGTTATGTGTAGTGATTTTTTTTTTTGTTTTGTGTTTTTCTGTATCCTGATTTGCCTTAGGTGCGTTATGCCTTCAGTGGTTAGCAAGTACTTATTTGAACTATTTGCAGTTTTGTTGAGTTTGTAAGTATTTTGTTCATTGTAATATGAGTTGGTTATTGGTTGGCTGCATAATGTTGCTTATTGTAAACTTAATGGATAAAAGACAAAAAAAAATTCTTAAAGCAGTACCTTGCCAAAGAGCTAAGAACCTCTTTGATGTGGGTTTAAAAAGCATCTATTTTTATAAAAAGAAAAATTTGGAGAAACTTTTTACTGGACCTGGAACAAAATATTTTGACTTGGATACTTTGAGAAATATCTTCATATGACACCCTGTGAGCTTTCAAACTTTACAGGAAAGTTTGCAGTGGTTGACATTTCTGGGGAGATTTATGATGTAAAAGATACCTTTTGAGATCTTTGTATTACCTTTAGATTATAGAATCAATGGCAGTAAAATCATCTGTGGGTGCCCCGTCATCCTGGTTGTTCTGACTAGCAACTTGCTTTCCGGTTTAATTTGGAAACAGACAAAAATATAAAGGTTTATTCGCAAAAAGTGCATGCGAAATTAACGTGGAGATATCTTAAAAGGTAAATGAAGGATAAAAATCAGTTCTTCCTAAAGGATTCCCTTCAGACAGAGCTCATGGTGTTTTGTGGTATACCTACAATATATCATTAGACTGATTTTGTCTTGATATCAACCAATAAGGGTTTTTACATACTTTGTATGAAAGATTGAAGACAAGCCAATGAAGGCAGCAGCTTAAGAAAAACTAGTCTGAAGAATAGAATGGATTACTCCTGAGCTTTGAGCTATGTAAATAAGTCCTTTTTTATGTTGAGTATTTGGCAGACTTCTTTTGGTTCTAGTTTGGACTTCATCGGAAAGTGTGATATTATATATATCGTTTTTTGTTTGTTTTTTTATGGAGTATATAAGGTATTTTAATTTTGGATATTAACCTAAAATTTCAGTTTCACTTCAGTTAAAATACTTGATTTCTCTTGTCCCATGGACTAGCATTACAGTGCATCAAATTCGTTGGTTGTTTGGTCTGTAGATTGTCTTGCTTCGTTAAAAAAAAAAAGTATTAAGAAACTATAGACATGTTTTTGTTTTGTTTTTTATATATAAACATTATAGATATATATTTATGTGGTAAAGAATGGATATGGACCACAGTTTTGAACAATTTGATTCGTTTTTTTCATACTCATATATATACGTAATGCATATAACCTGTCTTTAAAATCGTAATAAGGTGTATATTGCTTTATTCACTTTGGGGGGAAGGTCAGTGTAGCAGTTTCATTAACGATAGCAAAATTGGTTGCGAGAGTTTGTCGCACATCTCGGTAATCTTGAACAAACAAATGAAGGCTAGTCGAGCCTTAGATGCACTGAATACTGCACCTGCATCCTGCTTGGTATTTAAACCAATTACTAGTCATGCTTCCCCTTAAATGAGCAGTGTGCTATGCATTATATAATTATCTTTGCAACTGCTTTTTCTTGTTTATCTATTCCTTATTTGTGTTACTTGTAAAAGTTAAATTTAAGTCTAGATGAGTTGTGATACTTGCTGCTGTGGGGTAGAGACTACATTTTTCATGCCTGACCGGTCATTGTTGAAAATAACTTCTTTTTGTAACTTCTTCATGATTATTTGGTTGTGCTGATGGTCTGGCATAAAAAATTGTTCCCTCCCATCCCTCTTATCTCAATTCTTAATATAAGAATGATTATTTATTTGAAGTTGTATAGTCTGACTTGGTTCACAGCATTTTTGGAATAGAATATCTTTTGTTGACTATTTAAAAGGATGTACATGTTCTTTACTTTGTGTTTGGATACTTTGGAATTTTTCCATGTTAAGTACATCAATAAATAAGTTGAAGGGCAATGCAAATGGATCCCATCATTCCTCCAAAAAAAATGTTTTGCCAATTTTTAACATGTGAAACTGAGCAATTCATGCCCACCATTCTGTCCTGTTTATTGAAATTGTTTGTTTTTCTCCAGCCCTATTTAGTTTAAGCTGCTAGTGCACACCCATTATCATTTTATTTGATTAATCTTATTGTTTTGCACCTCCAAAGATAACTTGAGTCTTCTCCCGGTCCATTTCGGGTTTGTCGGGTAATTGGGGCAGCGTGTGGTCAAGCAAGAGAGTGAGGGACACTCTCAGCCGACAGGTATTTAGGTGTGCACAAGTAGAGTATAAGTAAAAATGAATGTTGTCAGGTTGTTGTAAATATACCTGTATAGTGCAGTTTCAGTCCATTTCAGCTCCTAAAGACCCAAATGACGTTATTTTGTCTGCTGGGATGTGTCCTCTGTCTGCTCCGTTTAACTACACTGGAGATAAAAAAAATTAGAGAACAAGTTATTTATAGTTGATTTATTCTGAAATACGGTTATTTGTCATTGTTCAGTATTTGATAAAATATCATCTGTGGCTATACCTCTGCTGTACTACCATGTTGTTGTTTTTTTTGTTTGTTTTTTAAATACCTAAGGCACACCAAGAAAAAACTTTTATTTTGTGAAAAAAGCTGTGAGCAAAATTGGAGAACACTTTCAGATCCCTCCCAGTTATTGGTGTTAATCTGACACCTGGTGAGTGTTTACTTAATTGTTGGAACACCCTATTTATCTGGCAGCTCTCCTAACTTTACAAGATGGCAAGCCTCTCTAAGGTGACTGAAACCCTGAGACAGCAGGTTGTCCATATGAAGGCCAAAGGGACGAGCCTCTCAGTCATTGAAAGAGAGGTTGGGTGTTCAAAGTCTGATTGAGAGAAAATTATAACTTTACAAGGACACAGATTAATTTAAGTGCCTCGAAAAGGCCGGTCGTCCATGTAAAACAAAAAGGCTAGACTTGACTTTGCTGAGGAGCATGTTGTGTGGACAGAGGAGAACTGGTCCAGAGTGCACTTCAGTGAGCAAATTCCATTTGTCTGGGTCTGATGGGAAACATCATGTTTGGCATAGGACTGTGGACAGACTGAATCCAAAGTGTGTAAAGAAGTTAAATTTGGAGGAGGAATTGTCGTGGTTTGTGGGATGTTCTCTGCAGCAGGAATTGGGCCTCTTGTACAGCTACATGGCAGGGTGAATGCAAACGTTTGTCAACCTTCGGCAACTTCACTTTAATCAGCTGCAATTTTTATGCACGACAATGCCCCCTGTCGCACTGCAGAATTTGGGTTGGGCAGTTCTTTTAAGCTCAGAATATTGAAACATGAAATGGCCAGCCCGAATCCAGATCTAAACGCCACAGAGAATCTCTGGAAAATCCTTGGTGACAGAGTAATGTCTTAGAAACCCGCTACCGTCACAAATCTGTGGAAGAAACGAAGAATGGACCAAGATCAAACCAGAGCAGTGTGAGAAACTAGTGATGTCCTGTGGGCGCAGATGTGCTGAAGTCATTCAAAGCTGTGGTCTCTACACTTCCTGTTCATTTTTTAATCCTAGAGCCCTAAGAACACATTGTTTAAATCTTCTCTTCTGACACTATGGTTACCGTTTTGCTCACCGTTTTTTAAATAAAGGTTTTTGTGTAGTGGTATAGCCACAGCGGATATTCTATCAAATTCTGAACAATAAAAAAAAAACAATTTTTCAGAGCTTTGTTCTCTAAGTTTTTGATCAGTGTAAGTAACACAAACCAATTCCTGTCCACTGTGCGTTGGCATTTGAGGACAATAACACTTTAAATGAGTACAGCAGGAAAAACAAAACAAATTGTGTAAAATGGTGGGATTATATTGTTGAATTCATGAATTTAAGCTATGAAACATGGCTTAATGTCATGATATTGTACTTCCAGCCATTTACTAGGTATGGACCTCGTCTTGTCAAAGCGATGAGTGTTAATGAGTTGAGACCATGAGAGCATTTCTTCCTCTGCCATGACTTCATGTTGCAATTTTTCCACCAGGGTAGACACAGGAGTTTGACGTCATTGTTTTCCAATGCACAACCGTCAGAAAACATGCCTGCATCGATACAAGCAATTGATAAGCTCTGAGGCATATGATTCTGATTCCTGTTTGTTGCAGGTTCTCAACTGTAACCGGTTCTCAATTCTTGTCCGTACTTTTTTTAAGGAAATTAACTTCGAATGACTGAAAGCGGCTTAAACAGATAATTGGGAGTTCAGGTGCTGGCTTGAATGCAGCGTCACAAAGGGTAGCACAAGACTTGAAGATAGATTGATCTAGAGAGTTGATTTTTCTTTTCTTTTTTCCCTTTTTATTATTTGGTCTCATGCTCCACTTGAGGCAGACAGCCTTGCTGAAGATGAAATGGCCTGCTTTGAAGTACGCTTCCCCACTGCGCAGCCACCTCATGCTGCCCGACTGTCATTTTAGTGGCATTGCAAGGACGCAGATGGGGGCCGCTAAAGACACACACTGTCTTTTTGTACAAAAGCTTCTTCAAAGCAGTCACTGTTTGGGTTAAAAAAAAAAAAAATCCAACATGTCGCTCAGTTTAATGAAAACAATATTTATGGCACGCTCAATCATGTTGTCCTTCTAGCACTCAGTTTGGTGAGAAGATGATAAGGAGGCTAATCTAGGCACTACTTAAAAAGCTTTCAGACTCTCCGGTTTACTGTTCCATTAGCCTGCATGTTAGACCAGAAATAATCTTTCTGACAGCAGTTTTTTACTGTGAAAGGAGTTTTTTGCGGTTTAAAGCATCCAGTATGTCAGTGTTAAGGTTGCATTGCTCTTCTTCGGTTTGTTGTCCTTTACTTGAAACCGATATCGATGTTAGGAGCTTTGGCTGAGTGGCAGCATGTTTAGTTCTTATCTGGCATGTTTGAGGCTTTTCCCCCGGCCGAAAGTGACTTTTATCACAGCAGACTGTGACTGGGCATCCTCTAGCTATATGTTATTACATGCTGCTAGTTGAAATAGGATTAGGTTTCAGCTGTTAATGTCCATCACAGATGAGTGGGTGTAAGTTGATGTCACATCCCTCTCAAATATTTGCCTTAAAGAAACAGATTTTCAGTCAGTGGGTTTCCTCTTAGTGCTCTGAATGATCTGGGTTTCGACTGGTGCTTGAAAGTTACTTTGACTTCCTGTTGAATGCTTTGGACAAGCAGCCTTTCAGATCACAAAAGCAAGTAAAAGACACAAAAATGAGATTTCAACTTTGAAGATGACACCATTTTATCCTGAGTGACATCTCTGTGCGTCCCACGCAAATGCCAAATATTATAATGTGGTGTGTTAGAAAGTGCCAAATTAAAACTCAACCAGACCATAAAGTGAGAAAAGTAATTACCTTGCTATGGCATCATTTGGTCTGTCTACTGTATTGGTTCCCAACTTTTTTTGTCATCTCCTACAGTGATGTCAGATGAATGACACTTTAACAGCCTGTCATGTTCTAAATGTGTTTGCTCAACATTGTTGTTTTTAAAAAGGATGTTATTTGGCACCTTTGAATATATAAAGTTAATATTTGTCAGTTTGATTTATGCGGAGGGGTGATGTCCCCCTCTTTTCAAAATCCTGTTTGTGTTGGACAGCAACGGACAAAGTCAGAAAAGTTAGTAGATTGTGATTTTTATGTTTAGCTATCTCTGCCAGCTGCAGAAGCTCCTGTTTTTGGTTACAAGTGCCTCAGTTTGTGATAATTGGTCTAAGGAGTTGGGATAGATGTAACACTTTCAATTTCTCCAACCACAAACAAGCTAGGAATCACTTTATTCGCTCTGCACATGCTTAGTTAAGTCCATGTTCCTCCTGTGAGGAAGTAGCACCCTGTGGTCAGGAATTTGAGGCCAAATGGTGGATGTACAACTTATGTGTCGGCCAGGTGAAGCCATTGGGCCCAGAAAGATTTTTTATCATTGTCTTACATGGCAAAAGAGAAGTCTGTAAATCCGTGGACAGTAAAAATGAGGCTGTGTATCCAGTTCCATTATTACATCCAGGCCTGTGGCAGACACAGCCAAGTTTGAGGGAAACATTTTTTTAACTTTCAAATTTTTTTTGATAGCATTGCCTGCTTTGTAGCTAATTTCATGAATCTTAAAATACGCTGATTGTGTGTCTTTGAAGATATTTTCATGCAAGTTGTGAGTGCTAATGTTTTGCGCTGTCAGCTGTAAGTTCATGGCTACTATGGGTTACTATGGGTAACAACAAAATTTTAGCACCTACCCCAAGAAAAATTGTACTTTTATTTATGTTTTCTTGGGGGGGGGGGGGGGGGGGGGGTCTTGATATTACATAGATTATCAAATGATGTAAAGAAGCCGGAAAAGGCAAAGTGCAAGACAAACACACATATGAATTGTGACATTTCAGTCCTCATGTTTGAGACTAAAACGTGCATTTTCTGTTTGTGTTACAGAGATAACAGCTGCACCATTAAATAGCAGACAAGTGTAATACGTTTGAACATTTTGAGCACACTGGCTCAAAAGATCTCCAAGATATAGACAGAAATGTCAAAAATGTCACAAACATGTGCCTGTTGGTGGAATTTTCTAGGGTACAAATCCCCTTTATCGTGTATGCCCCTGATGTGCAGTAGCTGTAATGTGTGTAACTTTGGCCAGTATGTGGAGATTTGAGCTCCAGCACTGTGTCCTCTAAACATTATCTCCTTACCCTACATTTCAGTTTGTGTTAATGAACACAATTATCATACCACCCATTTTTGGCTCTCGTCATCATAACTGCCCCCTTGCACTTGTGAAACCTGACATGGTATGGAATGGGACAGGATATGAATATAACATGCTTGTACATTTTGTCTAGAGCTGCTGATGTCAGCAGACACACACAAACATATTTGCATTTGGCTGATGTGATTTATGGCCCACTATGTTTTCTATTACACTAATTTGTAATACACACCTATGTTCAGATACCTTTGTATATCTGAAGCACATAGACGACTATTGTGTATGTTGAGAGCTCATTCATGCACAGATAAATGGCATGAAAGGAGTTTGTTAATGACAGGATTGTTTGTACCTGTGCGCACTAATCTGCAATCAACAAGTTGTAACATCAGCATTTTGCATTCCGACAAATTCCAGGGTTAGAAACTGGTCTCCATTGAAAGCTAAATAAAAGCCTCAATGTACTCGAATGTGAGATACTCTGGGCTTATAACATTGAAATAATAACAAACATGATAGCTTCAGTTGGAAATATCTGACTAACCTGTAGAGTTTCACTTCAAATTGTTGATTTTTAAGGATGGATCTGACAACTCTGATTTGAACTAGAGCCAACTGCTCCCCTAAATTGTTTTCAAATTAGATTTATGTACCTAGTTTTGAAAATAAACGTTTCTTACTCTTCTTTCTTGCGCTAAAAAGAAAAGGTTTGATAGGACAATATGAGTGTTTTCATTCATTCGTTCATCTTCAACCGCTTGTCCCTGTCGGGGTCGCGGGGGGCTGGAGCCGATCCCAGCTGACATTGGGCTTGAGGCAGGGTACACCCTGGACAGGACGCCAGTCTATCGCAGGGCACATAGAGACGAACAGAGAATGACAACCATTCACGACTACGGGCAATTTTTTAGATTAATCAATGAGTGTTTTGTGAGTTTTAATTCAGTTACAGATGTCTGAACTTGATAAGATAAATGTGGTGTTTCGATCTGATAACAAGGGAACAGCAATAACATGTTAGATATTGTATTTTATATTGAATCAGAATAAATTCGATTTTTATGGATCATGGGATATTTTTCATAAAGATTTAGGGTGTCGGTTAGTGTTTTGTTTGGTTTGTGTTTTGTTCATTTTGAAACAAACATGATGAGATAAATCATTACCCCATTTGCTGATACTTCACAACACAGAATCAATAACATGCTGAGACAAAATAAACTTCCCTGCTTGCTGCATATGTCACAGATGCAGTTATGGGTTTTGGCTAGTGTCATTTGCTATATTTTCTTGTGAAGACTCACCTTCTGTGTCTCTATGCTAAATAGTGCCAGTTGCCAACATGTAGATTAGGTTCCCAAGGAGTTTGTATGTGGTCCCCTCACTGCTTGATAATCTAGGTTAAAATGCATTTGTGTGATTCATCTCAGTCTCCTCTGATTTACAGTGTGCCCTGTGTACAGATGATTAGTAAGTATTTGTCCTTTGTAGAACATTGTATTTCATCCACCGATGAACCACTCTTGAACTTTTTCAATGAAAAGGCCTTTAAGCTGATTGGGGTGGAGTGGATGAATAGCGGTCTTTTATGTGACTTGTATATGATCCATTTAATGGCCCAGTGTCACAGATAATTCACAGATAAAATCACAAGTACCTTCTATTGGTGTGATGTTCTTCCATTAAGCACTCCCTGAAACATTCTTTTTAACAAGCGGTTACGAAGGGTTAGACATGTTGCACCTGTCTATTTAAGGGGATAAGTGGTGATCAATGGTCCTTGTTGATAGCACACACATTCAAATGAGTCAGTTGCAAAGTTGAAAACAGTGAAATTGAGTTAAAGTAGCAATTATGACCAGCTTGAAATTAATTAAATGGTGAAGGTCAAAGGAAACAAGAACCTTTTTAAATATTCACCACTCAGAGAGATGTCCCTCTATCCCGGCTGCCACTGACAGAAATACCATGCGGCTTACACGGTGTAGGATACAATGTTGAATGTTCTCTTTTGCATCATATTCCCATTTTTCAGACATCAAAGACATTCTGCTCGGTATCCGACCTTGCTCTGCTGTCTTCCTATTTTTTGCAGTCCACGGTCCAACATGTTCAGTGATTGGATTTAAGTTCTAGAATCACAAATGGTTGGAGATTGGCTTCCTGCAGTTCTGTCAGATCAGCACTGACTTCCATCAACATCTATCTTCCCTAACAACTCTTTACAGGGCTCCGTGTTATTCTCCCTATGAGGCCTTGGCACCTCCGTTCCATAATGAGGCAGTGAAGAAAAGGGGTGCAGATTAGAATAACAGCCTTAACTAATCCATAACAGGCCAATGAGGCGCCACGTTTGGGGAAACCGTGTCATTTCTCATTTTGCAGTGCCATGGAGAAATCTCTCTCAACCCCCACGCAAAACAAGCCCCGAGAATAGCGGCTGTGGCAAGCCGCCGGCACAAGGACGGCAATCAACACAACATAGCTTCTTACCCTGTCTCTCTCTCTCCTTTTTCTAAGCTCCCACCAATATTCTGAGAAGAGAGAAAATCCATCCCTCTGACTGTTTACTTTGGAAATCAAAGATGAGTTTCAGCTCGTAGAGTACCACTGAGGGCTCCAGCCCCCATCTTAGGGACAGAGGCTTTTCTGCCAGTGATTGCTATCGACATGCCTTGTTCTTCCATGATGGGCAAACGAGAGGTTTCTTGAAGCAGCCAGGCTTTCCAGCCAATAGTTTTTGAAAATGGGTACATTTCTCCAGGCTGGCAGTGTTCACTATGGGCCCCTGCTGGTCAGAAGACTATACAGCGGACAGGTTTATTATAGATTTATACAGGGTTGCGATAAAAGAGCAAGTATTATGTGGAACAGTTGGTTCAATCAAACTTTATAAAACTACTGATGTAACAGAAAAACACTTTTTTTTCACTGACATATAGTTAAGCTGAAAAGAACTTTTCGGTGAATATAAAAAAGCCACTTGTGACTTGTAGCTCAGGTCGACAGTGTTAACTATTAAAGCATTAACTTTGAAGATTAAAATCCTGCCGTCCTTCAGTTAAAATATAACTGATATATTGATATCAGAATGCACAAGGAGACTTCACAACATGTTTACTAAAGAATGCCAGTTTATGCCAATATTAAGATTAATCGTTATTTTTGACATAAGTAAAAGCAAGCTGCAGATTTATGTTTAGCATTAAAATATACACTGATGATGCACTCATATTGCACCTAAATGGAGAACACTTTCATTTATGCATAGTGAAAAGGAAATGGCCCAAAATAAATCCTTGAGTAACGTGCTAACACTGTAAGCTACTATCCATTATGCAAATCAACCGTCAAAACTATCTGCAAACTAGTTAATAAAAAATTAATGTAACCCTAAATAATAATTGTCAGCGAAGGTATAAATCCAACAATGACAAGTCAGTAGATGGTTTAAAGCTTTCTTCACCACCTTGTGGATGTTGGGAAAATTGATTCATGTAGTTACGGATAACCGTAAATTGCTGTAAAAGTAACATGACTTTCCAGTATGGAACCAATATCCATAAAACTATAGCAAATGGCAATCATATTGGGGAAAATACTCCTTTTGCAGCCACTGCACTGTTGATGGTCCCAGGTAACGAGACTCACACTCCTGTTGTGCAGCAGCTACAGCTGGATTCAACCTGAGTGTCAGGTTCTCTAAAAGCAGCAAGACAGATTGATGAACTGCTGCAGTTTCTATCATTTGCACAACAACTGCAGGCAATGGTGAGCGATGTGGAGCATCTACCCTTTGGGTGTCAGTGTCGGGTCTCTGTTGTATTTTAATTTTTCCTTTGACCTCAGCACCGTTCAATAAGCTAATGTCCCATTTCTTCTGCTCATACATCATATAATGTGCCTCTCTAAAATGTAATTTTAATTGAGACAAAGAGACCAATAGCATGTATGATGACTAAGACTTTTTAGCGACTCTTGACAGATTGCGACACCCCACTGTGTGTGTTGATATATGCAGGAGAACATGATCAAAGCTCAGCATGACTGTGTCTGTTTGTCCTAGAAGTCAGTTTCTGTGTGGTGCACGTCCAAATGCATTTACCCTTTTTAGGATGTGTCCATACATTTATGCGATGTGAGTTGTGCATTGCTGTGTTTTCATGCGTGCCAGGTGCAGTGTGACCTGATAAGGCCTGATTTAAGGTTGACCAGAGCACACCAGGAATAGTGCCTCATCCCTCATTTCCTCTGCTGCCAGTGGAGATGAGATCTCTTCACAATATTTACCCAGGGAATAATGATGTTTGATTTGACTCGCTTCTGGGTGTGTCTCTGTGAGGGCTATTTTCGCCCACTGCTGCCACTGAGAGAGAAAACAGACAGAAGCTATGTCCACAGGAGATAAAAAAAAAAAAAGCCTCAGATCATTGTTTATGGATGATGCTAGGATGGTGTAGCTCTGTGCTTGGCCTTGAGAATGAAGAGCTGCTGTGTTGCACTGTTGGTAGCATGACTCACACTTGTTTTCTTAGCTTATTGTATTTTACTTAGATGCTCCTGACCAACTCAGTTTAGTGGTTGCTGTATTTGAGATTCTCGACATTGAAAGGGAGTTTCAAGACCCACAGACAAAACCACGTCTTTATGGTTGTTTTGTGTTTCTTTTTGGTTGTTCTGCATCTTCTTTTGTGGTCGTTTTACATTTCATTGTATTTGTTTTGTATCTCTTCCGCTCACTTTATAGCCATTTTGTGTCTCTTTGTAGTTATGTTGTGTCTCTTTGCAGTCGATTTGCATCTCTTTCAGGTAGCACCGAAGCTTTTCTTTCGCATTAAACATTAAAATATTAATGTTTTAAAAAAGCAAAAAAAGAAAGTTTGTTTTCTAACAAGCCAATTTATTAAAATGCCCATTTTGAATGGAATTTATTTTGCAGCTATTCAAAGCTAATGTCGAGATTGTGGGCTGTATTTACCCACCTTGAGTTTCCTGTGCAGCTCAGCTCTAATGTTACAGAAACGCACTGTCGAATTTACCTCATTACAGTATGCACACTCTCTGAGGAGCAGAGTCATTTGCATTGCTGCTTGTCAAACCATGTTAATATTGACAAAGATTTGCACTCATTTTAATCACGCCAAGTAAAAAGGTACACAAAGTTGTTTATGACTGCTCCACCACTGAGCAATAGCCACATTCCGTACTGCAATGCATTAAAAAAGATTTCACATTTTTCTGAGCAGCAATTGCAAATCACAGCCGTCTGAGAATAAGAGGAAACAAATATGACTGCGATGGCTGTTTGAGTCTAACGAAAAATGCATTTACATATTAAACCTCACAGCAGTGTGCAGAGCAAGGCTCGGTTTGAATTCCACGCTCCAGCCTGCCTTCCCTCAGTGTAAGGAGTAGCAGGGGCCTCGCCGCTGTGACTGCAGTACCGTAAATTTGAAGTTGTTTACGGATGCTGCCATCTTGGTGCGCTCCGGGAGGGAAACTTGGAGCGAGGCCATTTACCGGCAGCTTGATGAGAGTGCAGTGAGGCGAGTTAATTAATACAACATCCCTTGGCCCACAGGCTAGGCTGCAAAGCTAACCCAGGAGGGAGGAAGGGATAGAGAGTGGAGACAGAGAAAGGGTATAGAAGACAGGACAAATCATGCGTGGGAATCAGATATATACAGACAGAATACAACTGTAAAGAGTAAGGCCACAGTTTCTGCTAGGCAGCAAAACAATCGAATCACAGAGCTGAGATGTACTGATGTGGTTGAATTAGCCATCTTGATGAAATCCAACCACCAGGATCAGACTTCATGTTGGTTTGGTTCTTCAAGTTCAAGCAATCATAGTTGTACATTCTTGTTGTTGGGCCACGACCAAGGTGTCGACTCAGATGCTGTGTTGGTTGTCTTCCAAGACCCTATGCTGAATTTACAGAAGCTGTCGTGCTATGTTTGTTGAGTTTGTGACATTTTTGACACATGATGGGCTGATGCCATGCAGTCTGATCTCGACATAAGCGTCTGAGTAGATAATGACATTGATTTGAGGCATGGATTCAGCGTTTCGGTTTCTTCCGTTGCGACACACTTCACGGTTTTTTCAAGAAAATATAGGAGAAGTAATACCTCAGAGGCCTCAACACTGAACTGAATTCAGAAAGCGATACAGGACAGTCTTCATGCGCCCAAACTACAAGCTACAGTGTGTAGAATATGTTAGACGCTATTAAAAATGCATATGCTACATCCCCACTCTAGCTTTCTCCTACTGTAATAACTGAATACCACCACTGACGGTAGAGTGAGAGGGAAAGGGAGACTAACAGCAGACGTGCGCTCCAGTGAGAGAGGGCTTTCTAAAAAACTAAAGAGCATCAACCCACTTCAACATAAACTTGAAACAAATGGATCTATTGGCCTCCATGACCTCTTAAACAAAGCGTAAAAAGGCGAAACTTTTGTTTCCCTTCCCTTGCAACCGATTTTTTGGTTTTGAGCTAAGATGTTTTTCAGCCCTGGCACCGCAGTTGCCGCTTCCCCTTAACTTTGCCTCAGTGAGAAAACTCTGGTGTTGAGCTCCATCAAACAAGAGAAGAACTTGCCTGGAGATAGAGGAGTCCATAGGGAGGTCCTCGCCTCCCCCTCTCACTTTTTCTCTTTTCTCTCTCCATTTATTTTAGCTGGCAAAAAAAAAGAAGACTTTGGGTCCAAGGTTGTCAAAATGCTTTCTTCTGCAGCTGAAGTGCTGTCTACAAGGGGAGAAAAGCTAATAACAATCTATAAAAATGTATTTGGTCTATGGAATGAATACATGTCTTACAGAACAGCTCAAACTGGCCGGTGCTCTTCTATGCTAAGCAATGATATCATTTTTTAACAAAAGCCTCCCTCATTCATTCACTAGGTTTATCACGTTTGCAAATCAGACAAATGACGGCAGCAAAATACTGTAAATAGCACGCCTGCAAATGGACACAAAAGAGAAAGGGGCTATAAATACCCTGAACAAATCCTCCTAATCAGGAAGAAGCATGAGTTGTGTTGATATAGAAAACTGGTGGCTGAATCCCATTAGAAATGCTTTCGCCAGCTTTTCCTTTTGGTTAATGTTTGGAATTCACTTGATAATTACCATATAAAAATGCATGTAGAAGTCTGTGCAGTTGTGGTGGGAAAAGATAAGGCTGCTAGAGTAGGGAGGGAAAAAGAGTCTACCGGAGGCCTATCAGTCAGTTCTGAATTGCTTTATAATTACTGAGATGCAGAGACATAATTTCCTTCTAAAATTAATGCAAAGTTTCATTTCCCTCCCCTCCCTTAATGCTGTTGCGTGGGGACAGGGGGGGGACTCTTCTCCCTCTCTCCCGAGCATTAACTTAACCTTTTCCTGTATTAGTCGGTGTGGTGCCATGTTAAGCACAGTGTAGCCTAGTTTCTGCACAGCGTGAATGCTACTGCCTCCCTGTTTTGGGATGGGAGAAGAATTCAGATTCTGACACATTGGGGTTGTATTCATGACATACTGTCGAGCTAAAGTTCTTTTAACTTGTTGGAGATTTATTCGCATGGATTTCTCATAAGTTTTAATATTTTTTAAATGCTGGCACAAAATGTGCACAGACAAAGTTACCCATACTGATCAGCTGGATCTGTCAGTATCCTTTGGCCTTAATTACACTGAACCTGGAGATTTTAATGGACTTTATGATGGAGGTTTGGTTATTAAAGTTTGGCCGTTTTTAGGCCAATGGATGGGTGGATGCTTTTTTTCTAAAACAGTAAGGCGGGTCTGGCCTGTTTATACTTATGCTATAATGAAGGAACAGAGCTTGAATATATTTGGTGACCTTTCATTTGCACAATTATTTTGCAACATAATAAACTGCATTCTTTCATAACAGAAATATAACCTAAAAATATTCTTAAAATATTTTTGGGGGATGTTTTCAATATTGTCCATGTTGTAAAAAGAAAATAACCCTGATGTCATTGGTGATGTCTTGGTTTGGGCTCAGAGTTACAAACTGGGAATGTGGACCAGGCAGGGAAGGCCGAGTGAATGATGCTTTCCGTTATTGCATGATGTGAAATCCATACTTGGGAGACAGGACATCTCAGCTTCTGCTGCTTCTATGTTATCCATTCTGTTTGACTGAACAATCACAACAACTATGGAATTAATTGTGTACAGTACATTACATGATTTCCAGATCCCACTAACTTTGGAGATTCCCTGACCTTTGCTCTAGCGCCACCATGAGGTTGACATTTGTGGTTTACTATAACACCATTATCATATCATGTTCTCAATGTGTCTAATACTACAATCCAGTAATACAAAGTTCTGTTTTGTGCTTAGGGATTGTTAAGCAAATGTTTAGCCATGCTATCATGCTAAACTCAGATGTTGAACATAGTAAACGGTGCCAGATGATGTTAAGCTTACATGTTAAACTCTGCATATTAACATTGTCTGTGTGAGTCTTTGTGAGAATGTTAGCGTGCTGATTTTACCATTTAGCTCAAAGCATCGCTGTGCCTACGTACAGAGCTTCTAGCACGTCTCTTTGTGGTAAATCTGTCTCTTTTAATCTCCCACCTGCAGGACTACTACTTTAAGATTAAGAAATTGTGGAGTAAACCTAATATGTCATACAAAAAAATTAAGAATAAAGGATGGGTTCAAATTTCAAAAGTTCAAAGATATACTTCTAGTGACTTAAACAAAAGAGCTGCTGCATGTGATTGGGGGTATTTATAATCAGGGTAAACACCAAAATCCTAATTGTTCTTTAGGAGCCCTGTACCCCACAAAATATTAGCCTAGGAAAGGACAGAAAAGGAAAGGTTTCAGGGGGGTGGTGGTGTGACGACTGGCTGGTTCACCTATGATGAAAAATTGATGCTTCTGACTTTGATTCTGCAATAGGTACTTTTGATCCAGATCTGTTGCTGCAGAAGACCCTCCCCCCCTCCCCTTTCTTCCTCAGGTGTATCAGTCGTCTTTTTTCGCTTTTGAAAAATGCCATTCCCCCCACTGCCTTTGATCAAATTTGTACACTCTGAAGAAGAACCTATAGCAATCAATGATGTGTGAATACAGGCGGACAGATCCTGTAGGTCTATAACTCAATATGGTGCAGTGGGTGCTCAGTGAGTGCCAGCGACGGGGCTATGCAGTTAGTCACTTGTTGACTTTTATTTATCAAGACTGCTGCTGCTGTAATTGATGACTAAATCAAACAGTGTAGAAAAGTAACCGCTGACGTTTTTGCTTTTTCAGCTTAATAGGGTTCATGTCTCTTTTCCCTATCAGCACTCATCTCAAATTAAAGAGCAGGGGGAAGGCTCTATTACTTAGAAAGACTGATTTCATTAAGGAAAAACTCAGCATTGTTGAGGCTATAAATCCTGAGGCTACACTGTCAGCTCTTGTCCAGCTCTTTTCACATTTGTAGATCACCTCAATGCATCCTTTACATGCTTTCCTGCCTCTTTTATGCTCTTAAAAGAGTCAAGTGCTCTTCTCTTTTGTCTGCCTACAATCCAGTGTGAGTGTGTGTGTGTGTGTGTGGAGTGGAGAGTATGATGTGTCCACTGCAGCGCTGTTTCTCTGGGTAATGGAGCAGCGAGCCATTTGTCCGTCTGACCGTTCATCTGTGTTTCTCACCTACAAATGAAAATCTAGCAGGTTCTCTGCTGCAGCCCTTAAAATGGATGACTTCCCTGCACAGTAGAGGCTGCCGTGCACACTCGGCCCGCCCATCACTCTTCTTCATCATCTCTTCTCTTCTCTAACCCTTCCTGAAGCATGCCAACACTCAACTCTGACCATTTTTCTATTTTTTCCATATGTTTGATCTAAATTTGGGGCATCACACAATAACTGTGTGAGCAAATATTAGCAAAAGCTAGCAAGGTTATGATCACAGTCTGTTTTCCTAATAAGATTCTGTTATATGTTTTGAAAGCTAAATTGGCTCCTCATTGTTACCTTATTGCTCAGAAGAATGCAGTACTTACTTTGTCTCGCCCCTCCCCGGGAACCTGTATTATGTAACACAAAAATAACGGCCCAGTCTGGCCACACTATATGTTTGAAATGCAAAGCTGCAATGTAGAGATGGTGCTTCGTTAATAATTGCCATAATTGTATAAGTATGTGGAAACTGCTACACAAAATGGAGCAATGACTATTATCAGGTTGATAACCAATAATTACTTACAAACTCTGTGCTCATTAAGCAGCTCCTGTGGAGAAATTGAGCTCAATATAGCCCTCCAGAATCCCCTCCCCTCGCCCACCAGGATCCCGCTGCTCTCCGGCTCCCTCCCGTAATATCCCAGTTCCCCTCTTCTCTTTCCACCCCGCTCTGCTTTTCATTCCATCTGTTATCCACGTCATTCTCTTTCAATCATCTCTTCACTTGGGCTCGCTCTTCTTTGTTCCCTGCTCTTTTTCTTCCTCTGCCTTCCATTCTCTCTATCTGTGAGTGGTGATCACTGTAATCTTTCTTCCCTCCACACATTTTCCTGTTAAATCCCAACATCCTGTTTATTTATGTACATGGCATGCTGCTCTCCACCTCCCTCCACTCTCTGGTCTTTCTCTCCCTAAAAGATTAACCATCTCCTCTGCATATATTCTCATCTATCATCCTAATGGGGGCTACAAGAACGAAAAAACAACAATTTGTAGAGGGAGAAACAGCCACAGAAGGCCAAGGAAGGGTTCTGGATTGCAACTTTTATTAAGTTCAGGTTGTGACGGGGTGGCACAGGACCGGACCTCATCTTAAACATCTGAAATGGCCACCTGCAAAGGTATATATGCATACACAAACACGCAACCCGCTAGGTGCAAAAATCACACTCGTCTGGCCTGCCTGAATGACACACACAACCATTGGATGAAACTACAGTTCAAAAGTAAGGTCACCTGTGATTGGACAGCAAATCCCTCAGTTATTGGTCACCTTTGGGGTATATTGTCATTTGCCCCTCCCATTAATAAAATATTAACGATACTACTATTAACTGGTGCAGACAGATGTCCGTCCTCCACAGAGCTGGGTCTGTCTGACGTCCCTGCCTGTAATAGGGAAGGTTTTCGTTGCCACCGTATGTAAATCATAAATAAGTCAGAGTGTGGTCTATACCTACTCTATAAAGTGTCCTGAGATAACTTTTGTTATGATTTGGCACTAGAAATAAAATTGAATTGAATTAATAATAATACAACTAATGAGAATACTGCTACTACTAACTATCATTATTGCGAGTATTATTATATTATTAACTACACCTGTCACAGAAGCAGTTTATTTAGAATAAAAGAGACATAGGAAGAAACCTATTGAAATAGAAAAGCTTTATTAAAAAAAACAAAAAACACTTCACTGTGTTCCCCTGGTCTGGGTCACACACTATAACATTTAAATGAAGGTTCTCTTGGCTCTCTTAAGTGTGCTGAAGTCATTCAAAGCACTTGCTTTGAATGACTTCAGCACATCTGCGCCCATCGGACATCACTAGTTTCTCACACTGCTCTGGTTTGATCTTGGTCCATTCTTCTTGCAGTGGTTCGCAAATGTTCATTTGCATTCACCCTCCCAAAATGATCTTCACTTTTTATTTCCAGAAACATTTTTGTTCTCATCTCTATAGTAAACTATGGTTGACTGGAATGTAACAACTTTAAATCCCCCCTTTGGAAACACTGCCAGAAATGTTATTATTAGGTTTTAGGTACATAATTAGCAGCTCCCAATGCTGCTGAATCCTTTCATAGCTCCATTGGTTAATATCAACTTGTAACCAATGTCCCATTTTGTCTGTGCAGTCATTTCTGATATGTGCTGTCAGATTGCTCCACTTGACATGTGAAACCATCTTACAGTTAATTAATTTAAGCAATGCACCT
Organism: Echiichthys vipera; assembly: GCF_963691815.1. Lineage (NCBI taxonomy): Eukaryota > Metazoa > Chordata > Actinopteri > Perciformes > Trachinidae > Echiichthys > Echiichthys vipera. Next base: position 10,959,044 of record NC_139847.1, on the reverse strand, counting down.
GCACTTTGGAAACCGATCATGTTGCCTCTTTTGAGCTTTTAATTTTTTTTTTTAAAGAGCTGATTAAAAGCTACGGACTGAATCTAATATGACTCACATTTTTGGCAGTGTTAGTAATTATCCTTAATTACAGATGCCCTGTATGTTATGGTTATTCTATGTAATCAATGCAAAATTTAAAAAAGTGTCAATTTATTCCTTGGCTTCTCAGACCCCGAACCTCCTCTCTACTGTAAGTGGGAGAAACCGACTGCAGGAGGCCCCTAGTAACCACATGCTATCACAGCTCGGCCTTCCAGCCTCCAACCGCGACACACTTACACTCATCCACTCCACAGGGGAAGTGTTGAGCCTCGCTCGCCGACGTGACAGAACAAACACAGAAACATTTACCCTCCACTAGATAGCCAGAGCTGCTTATACCTCCCCTCCCTCCCTGGTTTTCTCTCCCTCCCTCTCTCTCTCTCTCTCTCTCTCTCTCTCCTCTCTCTCTCTCTCTCTCTCTCTCTCTCTCTCTCTCTCTCTCTCTCTCTCTCTCTCTCTCTCTCTCTCTCTCTCTCTCTCTCTCTCTCTCTCTCTCTCTCTCTCTCTCTCTCTCTCTCTCTCTCTCTCTCTCTCTCTCTCTCTCTCTCTCTCTCTCTCTCTCTCTCTCTCTCTCTCTCTCTCTCTCTCTCTCTCTCTCTCTCTCTCTCTCTCTCTCTCTCTCACACTATACTATGACTTTTTCCAACAAATTGTGCCACGACTGCTTTAGACAGACTATCCTATGACTGATTCAAGCATACGTTTTATACTTTGACTTATTTGGACATTTTCGACATAGTATAGTAGTATATATATACAAAGTGTCATATCATAGTATTTCAAAAATAAGTCTAATTTAATGACCAAAAATGCTTAAATAAGTCATAGGGTACTGTGTCTAAGCCAGCCATAGCATAGTTTGTTAAAAAAAAAAGTCAAGAAAAGTCATAGTATTGTGTGTCCAAAAAAAGAAAAAAAAGTCAGACTATAATATGTTGAAAAATGTCAAAATAATATCTGCATAAAAAATGCTTAAGTTAGTCATAGCATAGTGTGTCTAATACAGTCATAGCATCATTTGTTGACAAAAGTGTAGAAAATTCATGGTATAGTGTGTCTTAAAGTCATATCATAGGATAATTTATTTTAGTTACTTATTAATAGTTATATAATTGTTTCTTAAAAAATATAGTAAAATATGCTGAAAAGGTAAATAAAAGTCACAGTATACTATACTGTACATACTTGTGTTTCTGGTCATCTCAACAGGAAAAACATGTTTTGGCTGACCGCAAATGGCCAGAACACCTTAATGTGACATAAGGACTTTTTTCTCTTTTGAAGCATTAGGCCAAGAATGATAGCTTCTTAAGTCACCTATCTTGTTACTGAAAAAAAAATACTAATGGATGTTTTGAGTTTTTCACCCACTTCATTAATACTAGAAGCAAAACTTGATAAAAGTAATAAAATAAAATCGGTTCGGAAATAAAAGTTTACTAAATGTATGCGTTACTGTATCTGCAAAGCTGTTTTCTTGCAACTGTAATGCCTTAAAAATGGTGTTAACATAAAAATATGTTGGCTGACTGTGAAGTGTCAGCATTGTGACATCATAGATTGGAATAAGTGTGGACGTGAGGGAGAATGATGTGACTGTCACATACTGACTCAACGCTTCCCTCTCAGCCTGAGGGTAGAACTGGCCTCTGTTCAAGGGAGGAAGCTTAAAAACAATCCAAAAGAGTGAAAGCCACACTCGATTCGTCAGTCACTCACTAGTCAGTCAGGTGAAGGCTCCGATGTCTCCCACTCCAGAATACAGGTACCTGAACTAGTTTCAACAAAGCTGAGTTGGAGATTTGATGCATTATAGTGCCTCTGGGCCCCTTTAGCAATTTGGAGTCAACACACAAATACGCCCACGCTCAACTGGAAAGCCTTTCCATCCCTGCCCCTTCATGTGCAAATGTGCTGAATGGAGGTGTGCACTGTAAGTATGTGCTCAGTTTCCCTACTGAATCCTTCCCACATCTCCCTCCTTCCCTTTTCTGATCCGTAGCAACATATCAATGGCCAGTCAGCTCAAAAACCCAGCACAGAAACTCACAGTGCCTTCCTTCCAAATAACTGTCCATTTAATCTGCAGTCTTCCAACGCGGTTCCCACCTACGCTGTGTGGGGTGAAGCACGCAAGTAATTTAACACATGATGATCATTCAGTAAAGTGAAGAGTTGTTGATACCCTGCAGATTGTAGAATCTGTTTCTTTGTGAGAGCAGATTTTATCCAAGGAAAAGTTCTTTATGAGGCATCATAACATCACGCCATATGGCAATGATGCAATATAATGTTTTCTCCAGATGCCCGTAAAGCCGCCTGCAATATTACACAGAGTGCTGCTCTTGACACTGTGCGATTGGCAGTATTTCCAGCTGTTGGTCGAGTTAGGAGCCTGTGAAGGCTCTGTGTTTTTATGCTGACTTCAGCTTTGGCATCTGTTGCCTATCTGAAACATTGAAAGAGAGATTAAAATACACAGTGATATTATGTTGTTTCCTTGAGATGGTGGCCAATGAAAATGGATTATATCCTTAAAAAACATTCTTGCTGAAGCTTGTCACTTCAGTAAATGCAGCTAACCCTAATGTAGGGATAAAAATCTAGAACAATATAGAGGTTATCCGAGCGTTTCCGTTACCACAGTATTCACCAAATGTGGTGTCTTTGGAGGAATGTGTACTGCTGTGCTTTCGCCATAGAAGGAAGAAAGAAATACAACAGACTACAGAACCTTTGTCTGAACGAACTTGAAGAGGTGAAGAAGGGTCATAAATATGCCGACACATACGGGCATGTTCAGGTAGTTGCATGTTATTACAACACACTGACTGTATTCACATACATGCAAGGACCATGTTTCTGCCCTGAGCGTCATGCAAGTTTAGTTTTGAGGGTTTTTTGTGTTGACACCTTGGTTGACATACCTGACCATTGTTCTGAAAACCAAAGGTGAAAGCAAATAGTTAGTTTTTCCATCAAATAGAGAATGTGGATGTGAGCTGAAGCCAGATAAATAAAAAACAGCAGTCCCTGGGCTACAAGGCCCGAGGCTATTGCATTGCTAGCAGGCAAGCAGCCACCCAGCTGCCCAAGCAGGTTAGGAATATATCAGGCAGCCTATTGGATACCTGACAGTTGATTTAGCTCCCCCTTAATGAGCAGAGGGCCCTGCTGCACAAACCCCACAATCTGTTACATAACAACATCATAAATAGCATGCTCAGTAAGTAGCAGACTGCTCATGCTGGCAGAATTTTGTGAAATTAAGAGATGTTATATTAAGTACACAATAATGCAACTAATGCATCAATAATAATAGTTGAAAATGTGTAAATAATGTGAGCATTGTTAGATTACATATTAGAAAACTGTGTAGAAAACTGTTGGCCAATACTTATTTACAACACTGTCAACAGTAACAGCAAAATTAAGACAAGAATTAAGTAAGGTTATAATAAAGTATGAAGTAGCTTTATTTGTGCATATTTTGATACAACAGTTACAGTAGTTATAGTAAAGTTGTTTAGTCTCAAAGTAAACATTATCTATACTACAATAAAGGGATGCACTGATTGTGAAATTCTGGGTTAATACAAATGTGTTAAAAATAACGATTTGGCCGAAAGACACTGTTGATGTTTTTTGTTGTTTATTTTGTTTTGTTATTATTTATATGCCAGGGAAACAAAGAAATCTTAATTATAAAAAAGAACTGAGCTCTTTCAGAGTCATTCAGCCCTTTATTACATTATCTTTGAAGAAGCACAAAGCAAAATGAATGCAACAGCAGCTAAACATCGGCCAGTCGATGAAACTTACTCTCTTATGTGCTTATTGCAGTTAACAAGGATAATATTAGCCGATACATGCACAGCCAACATAGGGATAAATCGGTGCATCCCTACTGAAATATATTGCAGAGAATACAGTATTTAAAGGATAAGGCTCACTTGCTTTAGTATTTTTCTTGTTATCAAGACAAGTTGTATGAAAATCTTGAAAAGACCAAAGCCAACAATGTGTTACTAAGTGCCAATAGTTTTTTTGACTTCCCTTCCCTGTTTGTAGCGCTCAGCCCCAAGCCTCTTTGTCCTTTCTGACGATGTAAATCTGTAACAGGTAATGGGTCCCCAGTATTTAGTCGGATTTTTAAAAGAGGCTAAATAAGTCCCTAAAACAGCTTGGCACAGCCAAGGTTACTCGAACTAGAGTCAATAGTGCATTTGTTGGGGACTTCCTGCATGTGTTTAATACACATTTGATGCTCGAGTAAATATTTACAGCAGAATGATAGATTGGTCACGTTTATCATAATGAAGGAACGTGTCACCCAGTGTAACAATGTGGCTTATTGATGTATTTTGATTAGTTTTTGGAAAAAAATGGAGCTCTATACCAACCTATATCATGCATTATAAGAGAATCAAATCATTGTTGGTTAGATCTTGTCATGGGAATTATTAATAATAAGTATATCACTAGACTTAGATTTGCGTTAAGTTACTTCGATACAATATTGGTATAACAAAAGGGGAAGAAGTCCTAGGCACATAAAATGAATTAACAACTTGCACATATTGCTGGTACATAAAAAGTGTATGTTGTTTAAAATGTGTGGTATCGAGAAACTATGAAATTATCTATACTTTTGACAACCTAACAGTAGCCAATACGATGAAGTAAAAGTCCTTTTAGTTGTGCCGGTGAATGAGCAGTGGTTTGATACAGCATTCATGGCAGTTTCATTAGACCCTGCAACTGATCTATTTTTACTTTATTTATTCAATTATTTACACATTAATCTTTCAGTATGTGTAACCCCAAATAAGGAACGAACTAACACTTGTGTACACTAAGTATTTCAATAAATGCTCTATTCAAATATTAACAAGTTTACATCACTAACAATCAATGAAAGCAAAAGTGGTCTTGGAGCAATGTTACAGAAAATTAGATTCTGACCTTAGTAAGACTTGTTTGGAAGTATATATGTTCTGACAACACAGATGTCAGAGGGGACCCTCAGGACCGCAGCCTGTCACCGCGGGCTAGCCAAGGGGGGCTAAATGAATCTAGGCTAGGCCAGTAAGGGAAGGGGTCACAGTTCACTGTGTATGCCCCGCTGCTTTAGCACTGGCTGACAGGCCACAGGAGTCTGAAAGTCCATGATGTACTGGCATTTGCTGGGCTCCTTCACTGATCGCAAGGCTGTCTCCGTTCCGCATGTCAGTGTGACCTAGAAAAGCACAAAGAAAGAAAAGTTGAGGTGGTGTGGGGAAAAGAGCCGTTGTTAGCCTGAGTCAGAGCAATGCCAGCTATATCTCCCAATGGAGGCTGACTGAAGATTCTGTCCTACCTCTTGTTTTAGCCCTTTTCTAAGCAATTTCAAACTTTTGTGAAGAAATGGGATTCACTGCAAACTATAGAATTATGCAAAGCAATACAGTACCAGTGGATCCAAATATAATAGTTCACAAACAATCAATTGTTTAATAAAATGATCAAAGTGTTATTACTGCCTAGCCTTATGTACAAAACCCAAAATGATGCTGTGACTGTGGGACACTGTGGCATTATAGGACATCACTGCTGCCGTCCCCACACATCAACAGTGATTACCACTGTCGTGACTTTAATAGGTGACTTTGACACTCTCTGCTAGAGAGTGGAAACGGAAAAGAAACTTATTTTATTGCTAGGGGGTTTCCATAGCAACCCTACACATTATACTGCACCCTGGGCAGACATTCCCTCTGGTGAACAAAAGCACCTGGAGAGGTAGAGGAATGGGAACTTGACAGGTATTATTGTGCTGAAGTTTCAGGCTGGTACAACGGGTGATTTGGTTTTGTCCCATTCCTGGATTAAAATAGTCTTTTGTTACATCTCTTAGTATGTTGTTGCACATATAATAAGTGGGTGCTGCTCTGTGAGACAAAGTGTTTTCCTTTGTGCGTGCATGATTATTGGTGATTCAACTTTGACTTGCAGGGGCCTGAGTCGCAGGTCAGTGTTGGGTACAATATTTTAGATTTAGTAAGATTATTTTTGTGTGGTAACAGGTTTCCAGCTTGTGTTTGTTCTGTCTTGACTAATACTTGTTATATATGTAAAAGAGGCACTCACAACGGTTTACTCATCATGATAAGCATAACTAAGCCTGTAAAAACTGCGTTGTACGTCTTCTGTGGGTTGCATCATGAGAAATGCAGTGTCAACAGTTTTGAGAGTTTGACCCAGTGTGTTTACTGTCCCAACAAATTAATATTTGGCACATTGATGATGGATTATCGTTTACTAGTTTGTCATTTAAATTTTTTATCCAAATCAATCCTAGCCTCAATACTTTCAGGCCCAAAATTGTGCAGAAATCATTATATTAGTGATCTGTTACATGACATCTTTTCATCCCTGTCAAAGTTTATTTTTAGCATTTTCAGCCCATTCTCAGATCTTTGTGATATTACAATATTATCACGACCAATAGTCAATAGAAATGATTGCCAAATCTACAAAAATCTGACCTACATTGTAATAAACTAGAGATATCCCTTAAGCATTGGTAGAGGCAGATCTGGAGCCACAGTTGTCCTAGCTGTACAATAGCTAAACTCACTGCTGACATGTAACAGTCACAGTCCAGCACTTTGAATTTAATTAATAACTGAAACACTTGAATTAACCCTGCCCCACAGACTCTTAAGATACACTGCATGCTGCTTGAATTTGGATTACCCCAATATCCACCACTGAAACAATACATCACTGATCCCACTACTCAAGTATAAAGACAGAAGTACATTTAACCGCTGAAAGAGCGAGCACTACCCAAAGACGAGGTTCAGCATTTCAAATATAATGAGTGCCGACTTCTGACGAGACTTCATTTATGCCGACTGCACTCGGTTAGGGGGTGGTATCAAAGGAATTCAATTTAGTCTTTTCAAAGGGGGCCCCTGGATGGCATGAGTACATATATTTGCAAACGACATTTATTGGACTCTGATTTGAAGCGGGGACCAGGCAAAGAAAATAGGATGATTAAATGTGCGACGTTTTCAGTTGAGCAAATTGTCACAAGAAAATGTAAATGGATCTCATAAAAGTGGCTGAAAGAGGAGGCAACAGTGGGAAAATAGAGAGAAGAGTTGAAGAAGAGAAGGCTGCAGGAAGTTGTAACCGGAGCAACATTAACCATAAAACCAATGTAGACTGACAAGAGGGGGAGAAGCAAGTCAGCTTCCATCATTTGGCTTTGAACAAAACATGTTTTTGCCAGGCTGCTGAGTGGGCCATGAGGACTGAACGTCTCTTACTGATTGACTGACTAACTCTCCATTGTTGAAATACAAATGCCCAAAAGCCATGCAGAGAGCAGCCTGAGCGAGAAGGCTTCAAATTGTCCCTGATGAATGTGGTGAGAGGAGCTTCGTTTGGTTGTTTTCTTTAGCTCTCCCCCTGGAAATAAGCAGTCCACAGCCTCTCTGTACAGTTTACTTAAGTTTTATTTATTTGGTAGGTGGACTGTTAAAGTCATTATCTACATAAGGGGTTTCTATGATTAACGTCTTGGACTAATGGTAAAAGAGGGTCATGTGTCAAAGGTGGTCCATCTTGTTTGAAGGTACCACAGTTTCAAACCACCGTAAATTCTCAAACAGTGGCTGGGGCCTTTATTTACCTCAGTGGCCATATGTTTATATTAGACACAGGGCTTTATTGCTGATCTCCCCTGCTCCCCGGTTAATGAAAACCTCCTCCATGTCCACTGCTGTCTTGATAAATTCAATATAATATTTATTTCCACACTAAATCCATCAGCACAGCAAGACTCATGCCCCCCCCCCCCCCACCCCTTTTTATAAACTTTATTAACACACATTCACCTCTCAACTTCCTCCCCGTTCCCTATATGTTACCCTCTTAAATCCATCACACACACATCTTCCTATTACACTTCTTCTCTTACTAAGAGTCTGACCCAGACGTCGGAAGATCCTGATTTCTGATTACAATGAAATGCAGCATATGCTTCAGTAACGAGCTCGACCTGGGCAGACCAACCTCTGCTGAGGGAATGTCATATGATCAACCACCATCATTTTAACTCAGTATTTAATGGATAGTAAATAGGAGAAAAAATGAACTGAAAGTGTTTTGTTAATGGTAGCTTAACATCGATCAGGAGTACAGCAAAGAAGAAACAACTGGAGTCCAACTGGAAAAAAAATGGATTTCTAGTTTCATTGATGGTAACTTGACTGTGATTGAAAAACTGCAAAATGGAATTATTTTTTTGAGAAGAGAAACTGAGAGAAGCGATGAGTCAGTATGATGCGACCGTTGTACTGATCTTACCTTAACAGGTAAACATAGGAGAAATTTGCGTTAACATCAAATTAAGATGGGAGCAGATCAGAAAACAGGGAGGCTTCTTTTGAAAATATGATATAAAACAGGGAAAATTAGTAGTAGTGGCCTGTTTTTAGAAGAAAGAAGTGGTACTCTCTCAAGTTGAGGTAAATACAGGCATCAGCCAATATAATCTCCTGTAATAATATATCTATTTACTCTTAAAGTCACCAAATGAGGTATCATATCCATCTGTCTGACTGTCTGTCAGTGTTGTTCGTCTATCTTTTAGTTTATTTAATTGTATGAGTGTCTACTGTGTGTGTGTATTGTCTTTGTTTAGTTAGAAACACATGCAATACTTACGGTGGTACTGCGTGAACCTCCTTGCCAGCAGGGTTCTCCATTCTCGTACACCATGTGACTGTACTGGTTCTTTTGTGTTCCTGCCCACATCCCCCACCTCCTGAAATGAAAAAAGAAATAATAAACCGTTAGTTTGAATGTTTTTCATAAAGTTCTTGTGGAAAGTTTCTGTCCATTTGTCAAGCCAAACAAAACCAGTTATTTCCTGCTCTTTTATAAACAGTGAGCACAGGAACATATCATTTGTTTTGAACACCACTAGGTTGGCTTATTGAAAAACACTTCCTTCCAGCAAACATAAAAAGCTGGCAAGATGGCCAGTCTGGCAGTGCCCTCCTTTGGATCCTGGCATCAGCGCTCCTGAGTCCCTCTCCTCTTAAACAATGGAGGGGAAATATTAATTACCATTTTGTCATTAAATTCTGTGCGTAATACCACACATGAGGCTGTGCCTGCCCAGTACAGGCTAATTACACTCTCACCAAACATTTCAAGGGGAGTTAAGCAAACCAGGGTGCCAGTGGACACTGTCCAACACAGCTCACAGTACCGACAGATGTCATTTGATCACGCTTTCGCCAGCTGACTTCCTCTGATCTTTTGTTGAACTCGAGTAGCTTCTTTGAGGTGGCATCATCCGCAGTCATGCTGGTGGTAAGTATTGATTTTAGTAAAACATTGTAATCCTGTTAGCGAGGAAAATACACATGGTCGATTGAGATTTTACTGACACGTGTGTTGCTCTGATCTCGTGCCCTACATAGGATAGCTACTATTTTCTGTCTGAGTGCTCTCTGTCTCTTCACTTTCAGGGAAGCACACATCCAGAAATAAAACCTGATGATCTGCAAGTCTTTGTTTTGTAACCGGCTTGTCAATGTTCTGTTAATCATTCTGGATAAAGAGCTACAAAAAGCTATAAATTCAACGTATTATTCTCTTAATCTGCCCAAGTCCTTTTCTCATCAGTGCACTCATCAGTGTCCTGTCACAAGTGCACAACACTTGATCGATGTGCCTACATTGACCTTTACTTAGTGCAGTATAAAGGTAACTAGATCAGCTTTGTTCCCTGAGTACTGGTTTAAGTATTATGGAAGCTAAACTGCTATATTTCATGACCTTTTATGATATTATTATTGGTTCTGCAATTAGTATCTTTTACTTTTTAATACCTGTATACTTAACCTGTCCTAACAACACATTTAAATGAAAAGGTTAGCACATTATTAAGATTTGATATTTCTCATTTTATTATTGTGACTAAATGTTAGATGACAGACACAAGACACAGAAAACATTTTTCACTGTAGTTTATTGTATTAAGTTGTGTCCAACAAACATAACGTCTTTCCACATTTCTTTAAATGTTTTATTCTCATTTGACCTTGAAAAGGACTCTGTCTGCCCCTTTTGATTTCAACAAGCACTCTCCAGCATTTACGAACACATGGCTGTCTTTAGGTCCCTGAGTGTGGATTTTATGCTGTCCATGATGTGCATGGCTTATTTAAGATGCCTGAACGGGTCAGTCAGAGGTGAATTGCTCACACAAGTGGAAGCCGTCTGGGCCAGAGCGTCTCGCCTTTTCATTCCAGCCTGTTTGATTGGGTTTTAGCACTCTGTTAGTACCAGGAGGCCCTCAAATGGATTGCTGTCAGGGCCAGAAGACATGGAGTGGGGAGACAGTGACAGTGCTCTTGCTGCTAGTTGACCAGCGGTCCCTTGCGCATCACCTTCATGCCTCCTGGTCCGCCGTACCCCCCACTCCCTAACGCATGCACACGCCTCATTCCCTCTTCTCACCTCACGCTTTCTTCCCTAATCTCCATTCTCACTCTGTTAGCCCTCCTATGCCCCAAGAAGCAGCCTAGGCCCTGTCAATTAGGCTTAAGTTATCACTGAGATGTGGCCAACACACTCCAGTCATTTGGATTCACAGGAGTCACAAGATGAAATATTATTGACAGTTCATTTACTGTAATAATACCTACCTGCACTTAATATTGACTGGCCATTTTCTACAGTCATTCTACAGTTTCCACCAGACTAGTGCACAGCTTGTTATTTACACCTCTGAAAAACACAAGATCAGGCCTTAAGCCTTAATTTCATGGCATCAGGGTTAATAAACATGACTAAATCTTAATAAGACCCTGTGAATGACACTAAGCACAACCATTATGTACAAAATGTACCCCCCTAGTTCACTGACAACTTCATGTTCTCATCCAATTTATCAGTTTGGCTTTAAGCTGCAGCCATTATACACATGATGCACATTCTATCAAATACTGAACAATAAAAAGACAACACTATTTCAGAATAAATGAAGTATTAATAATTTGTTCTCTAATTTTGATCTCCAGTGTAGATATTTTCCTTCAAAACATGCTGGCTTATCTGCTGCACCTGTTTTCTGCAGCCAAGCTGGAAATCCTGCTACTACTATTCAGAAGACACATTCCTGTTTTCAGTCCAATGAAATAGCAGGAATGAACATAGTTAAAGGATGTAAAGAGATTAACATTGGCAGCAGAGAGTAAATTGCATCTTAGCTTTTGTACAAAATACATTTCCGACCACATGGACTCAAGGGAGGCGCCAAAAATGCAGACTTCCTCTTAATGATAAATGATGGATGAAATTGAAGACATGCTCCTTTTAAGGCTTAAAACCTGGAGAATCTTATTTACACATATCTGGGTCAGTCGATCTCTGACTGGCCTCTTATAAAATTCCCTTTCCATCACAGATAACCCTGAAATAGCAGCATATCTAGCCAGCTAAACCTATTATCCATACATTTGCCTTGCATTGTGGGTGAGATAGTGTGCCTCAGAGAACACATGCATGCCTCTGACTGCACACATCATGGAGTCAATCTCATTTCATTTTCTGTCTGAATCATTAAGGTGTGCTTTCTGTTGACACACTGAATAGCAGATGGCGCTGTGATTCAATTATAAGTACCAGGTTGGGCTCCCTTTTGGCTGTGGCTGTTTTGGCTAGTGCTGGAAACATTCCTCAGAGATTTTGGTCCACATTGACATGATGACATCACGCAGCTGCAGCAGATTTGTGGGCTGCACATCCGTGTTGCAAATCCCCTGTTTCATCACATCCAAATGGCGTTCAGTTGTATTGAGATCTGGTGACTGTGGAGGTCATTTGAGGAGAGTGAACTTGGATGGATCTATGCTTTCATTTGGTTTACGCCAAATTCTGACGCAAGTACTGTCTAAATGATGTTGATGACAAACTCATAAGAGCAAGCAACATTTTTCCTCCAATCTTCTATTGTCCAATTTTTTGAAAGACTTTGCCAATTGTAGCCTCAGTTTTCTAAGCTGACAGGAGTGGTACCCAGTGCAGTCTCCCTGCTGTTGTAGCCCATCTGCTTTAGGGTTCGACGTGTTTTGCATTCAGAGATGCTCAACTGCTTACCACGGTTATATTGGGGGTTGTTTGAGTTACTGTTGGCTTTCTCTCATCTCAAACCAGTCTACCCATTGTCCTCTGATCTCTGCCATCCACAAGGTATTTTTTACACCCAGATACTTGCTAGTTTTTGGACCATACTCTATATACCTTAAATATCCCTTCTTAAATGCATTTAGTTGCTGCCATGTGATTGGCTGATTAGATATCTGCATTACCGAACAAGTGTACTTCAGAAAGTGGCAGATAAGTGCAATTTTGGAATTTAAGAACATTTAAAATACTTTTTGTAACAGTAATGAGAAATTGGTTTTAGAGTACTTATATTGTTTTACTGTATTTCTTCCATTATTTAATCCTCATTAGGGATAATTAGCATAAAAAAGATGATTAGCTTCCCTTTCTTCTTCTGATAATGGCTTGAGCTGATATAAGCTCCTCTTTTTTCTTTAAAACGATGCGGTCGCCAGTGATTCCGTTTGAAACTTCATTGCGGCATTAATCCATATGCCTCGAGTGATAAGTTCCGATGATCCGCGGCTAATCTCGCTCAACACTGAGAGGAGAGTTACCCTCTCTGATATAGCCACAAATCAACCTTTCAGAAGCAATTATCATTTAGACAACTCTACGCTGGTGTCTAAACACCCCGCAGATACTGAGATGCGAGTCGTATTTGTGCATGCATTGTAGTTCATTATTATATCATATAATTATTATTAATATATTATATTTTATGGAGATCCTGTTCCTTTACTGGAGAGAAACTGGATGAACAAAACCACAGTGAAAAAAAGAACAGAACGGTGGCCCTGTTTGGTATGTCTATGGTTTCCTCAAGAAAACAGAATATAAATTTGTTCATTTGCCTTCTCTGTTTTCTTTGTATGTTTGTAGACATTAGGACGCTGATGTAAACTCCACTGAATGTTATGCTTCGCATGCACAAGAGCAAGCTGCCTGCATATATTAATTTATGAAACATATTTGCATATATGTGTACTGCATGCGTAAGAAATATATTTACATTCTCACAATATGATCTTTTACTACCATAGCAACTAGGGTCGGGTATTTAACTTCAATACTTGTGTCCATGGTATCAAGCATCATAACTGGTGGTTAATCTTTGCTCTTTTAGATTGGAATTTTGGTCATTTACACTATTTTATTTTGTATTCTAGGTATTTTCAGTCCTGTAGAGCCAAATGTTCTATTAGCAGGGATTTTTTTTTATGCAAAATATAGTTGGATTCTTGACATAAAATGGTGTTGAATTTATTGGATTAGCTAATATGGTCGTTAGAAAACGTATCACAGACTTAAATTGATACCATTTAGTGTCAATTGCTCACTTGAATCCAAAGCCAACGGAAAAATGCATTAAAAAAAAACATGGACATATTCCTCAATGTCAGACAGGTATCAAATAATACCCAGCTCTAGGGATCGCTAGGATGTTTGTGTACTTGTGTTGCATTTTATTACCGATACCTGAGTACTGCATTTTGTTCTTTTAATGTTTCATGGGCAGAATGACGAATAAATAGAGTTGAGGTACCTCCCATCAGTTATTAAAGAACGTCAAGCCGGCCCTTCAAATATATTCCCTTCATTTTTAGCAACTGTCTAACGATTTGATGTGCCAACTCGGCATCCGATTACTTAAAGTAAATACGTCTCTAACAACCAGTTCCACATACTGAATCTTATCCTGTGTTAAGATGGTGTTAAGTCGGTGCTTATTACCGTCACCTTCCCACTGTAGCATCCGCTCATTAGCTGCCACTGCAATGAATTATACCTCACAGCTTTGCTTTTCACTGCTTTAACAAGGGGTCTGGAGCAGCAAGTTAGTCCCCTCACTATGCTGTTAATGTGCTAATCATTTACAGCATGAGACGCTGTGCCGCACAGGCAGGTAGAGAGAGCAATTTGGGAGCTGCTGGTTAATTTGGATTCGGTGAAGCAGCGCTCTCAAAGCCAAGCAGTGCCAGGCATAGCTAACCTCTGCCACTGGTGTAAGGTCACCAATCAGAAAGCAGCCTTTTGAAATGAGCCTAGACACTGTCATTACTGTGCCAGTCACTGATGCTCCTCTCACTCTCCTACCACCAATTGTGCCCAGCACCTCAATAAAAAATTCATACACATAGGAACATGTGAAGGGCACAACCTCAGTCAGGGCTTTGCTTTCACTTTATTTTATATGACTGATTAAAAAAAAGGGTATTTATATATCCTTTTTTCTAAATTGTTGGGCACAGAACAGGATTAAAATACATTTTATACATAATTGTTTATATGGGGATATAGATTAATCTTCAAGAGGTCAATTATTGAAATTGCAGACACTGGTATACTACATTTTTTTTAGCCAGTTTTCTTATGTGTAGCGCGTTGACCCACATCATTTCTCTAAATCAGTGAGTAACATCCATGGCACATTTTGTTTTTCATTCGCTGCATCAACAGAACACCGAGCTCATTTTATGTACTGTTATAAAATAAACTCGGGGTGCATATTTCATCAACACCTCCTGACAGATATGAATCAGGGCTGATGTCAAACCCAAATCAGTATTCTGTTAACAGCTCACTTGTGCCTCATTAACGACTGGGCTAGTTGTTGCCATGGCTACCCAGCAGAAAGGCCATCAGGGGTTCACAGTGTCAGCTTTACCCCACCCTCTACTCCACACCACTTTAACCCTCTCTTCAGACACACAAGAGTCATTACCCCTTGGCCTTGATTGCCAAATAAAATGTGGGCTGTTATGTTCAGGGGCCACATAGCATGAACACCTCAGCAACACAAATCTAGCCGTTACACTTCCTATACACTAATATGAGTGTGTTATATAAGTGTGTCTGCCTGGCTGCCAACGGCTGCACTGGTATACTGTGGCGTGCTACTCTTGAGCATTGAGCATTGGGCATTTAGCGGCTGCCATGTTTCCAGGTAGGAGGACCCCTCTCTTCACTAATGGCACTCCAGCGAATGACCTTGACAGCTTGAAAATGAGAGCATTAAGTAGAACACTTAATGTATAATTGTACACTTTTTCCAGTGGAACTGGAATTTGAATTGAATTTCCCCATTCGCGGGACTAATAAAGAAATTCTTCTTCTTCTTCTTCTTCTTCTGTCACTACTCTGTAGGTTAAATCATTTGGGCTTAGATAAGACAATTTTAAGCCTATAAAACAATGAAAGGACTGGACAGGCTTTGATTTGACAAGCACAATGATAAACTTTAATTGAAATTAAACTTGTTTTTTTTCCATCAATAATATAGACATTTGTCTTATAAGTCATCAGAATCATTTTCAAAAGAAATAGCACAGGTAGAATGCAGACTAAAATATACAAATAGGGTCAATATGGTCAATAGCAGTGGTTCCCAAACCTTTTTTGCAGGGCCCACCTTTTGTAAATAAAAATATTGTCAAGCCCCCTTTCTCTCTTTATTACCCTATACGTGAAGCCAAGGATCAGAAATGCCTCATCATACTTTCCTGTCTTTGTTTTGGTAGTTGTGATGTTTGGTGTAGATTTATCGTCTGCTTTACAGGTGCCTGGCAGTCTTTTCACAAACTTGTTAAGGCCTGGCTACAAGTACAGAACCATGCATGATTTATATTAAGTCCTGCTCCCCCCAGTTTGGGAACTACTGGTCTATAGAAGAAAAATTGAAACCTAAATTGCCTGGTACTGAACTTCAAACTTTGACATTTGTAAAAAATGGAAATGACTTTGTTCTTAGGGTTGGTAAGTATAGGAGGGAAACTATGTCATAGAGATATGTGTCCAGTATTTCTGTTTTTAGCAACATTTAACAAGGATTAAATGTCACAACAATGGGTAAATCAAGGGTCTGTGACTTTTTAACAGGAAAAAAATGACTCAGATTTGAGCATGAATAAGGAACAAACAAAGTAAAAATGGCCTAAGAAAAACACAGCGGCCATTCAAATGCACCAAACTAATCATTGTTTTATTTAACTTATCTTAAACTTTAATTTCAGATGTTGTAGAATGTACTCATTTAGAACATTGATCGAAGTGATGTAAGGACTGGCTCACTTTATAGCCTCACCAGCTTAGCAATTAAGATGTGATGCAAGTAAATAATGGCCACTATAATGATTCAGTACGTTAAATATGTCTATCCTTCCGTAACTCATTAGCTTGACAGTATTACGTTGTATGTGGATCACCATGTAGCATTATCAAGTATGCTGCCACCAACATTCCTGTTCCTACTATTCTTCCCACATGGTTTGCTGACTCACACATGGTAAAAGCTGAAAAATATAGTCAAATATCAACAAAGGTACCGATTGTATTTTTAGCATCTAACTGCCACCTCTAAGTGAGGCTATTTTGTCAAGAGGTGTTGAAGTATGTGTCATTCGCTGATTCAATCTCAAGCAGACATTCTGTTTCCTTGTGCTCATTGGTAACCTGCTTGTGTTTGAGTAGTTTTACAGAAATAATCTTACAGCTCCCTTGTGATTGCTTTGCAGTAAAATGGCCACCTATTGAGATAGTTAGTCAAAGTGCTTTTCTCCCAGTACATGAAAACCACAAAAGTAATTAATCTGAAAAGGAGAAAGGACATCATATATTTTCTACCAGAACTCCATTCCTTTAATACTACCTGTAATACTATTAAAAGAGACATTGGGCTTTTCAGCTGCCCTACTAAGAAATTGACTCAAACTGATCAAATGAACATTTTTTCCATATTACCATGGTCATAGAGTAGAGTCTCCTTTCTTGGGCATATGGCAGTAAATTTGCTCAGCTGAATCATTCAAGCTAAGGACCCTCGAAGGACTTTGACAGCCTGGGGACCTCGTAATGCTGCACCTCTTTCTCTCATCACCTGGGGATTTTTTGCTCTGTTGCATTCATGTGATCTTGTATTTGGAGGGTTACAAGAACTACACAGAGGTGAAACAATGAAAAGGTTATTGGTGTTGGTTTTAAAGTAAGCCTGGCAGTAGGTGTGAGAAAACGCTGTTTTGCTTTTTCTGTATGTAGCTTAAAAAAAAAAAAAGCAGAGCTCTAAACATGATGCGTATGTCTACAGTGCACTGCTACAAACAGCCAACCTACTGTATTTGTATTTTCCACGATGGCCAGCACATCCCACTCTCTCTGGGGTTGCTCTATGCTGCCATTTCAACTACCTGGCTCCTTCTCAGTGGTCACACACAGTCATTCACTGTGGTTTCAATGTTGCTAGGCTACCTCACTTCTCCACTGTTTTCTGTTCGAAAATCTACTGTTCAATAAAGCAGTTCAAGGAAGACCTGTGGGTTTGAATACTGAGTGATATGAACCTGCAGGAGTAACTGACATCACTAATAGCCTTTTTTTAAGCTTCACAATACTTTATTTTTTTCTTTTCTTTCTTACTAACACAGCAGCAATGTGGCTACCTCTACAGCCTATGCATTTCCTTCAGTCATAATATTCATAACTTTCCTCTGATATATTTTCCGGTTTTAGACATGTACCATCTGAGTCATGAATATTCTCCTCTTCGCAGTCTTCCACTGTTCTTTTATATTTTGTATATTCATATCCGCCCAACAGTGTCAAGGAGTTATTATTCCTGTTTAGTCTATCCTGTTTCCAGCTTTGGATGATGGGCAAATTCCAAGCTTGGACTGTCAAACACAGCATGCTACTCGTCGAGCCCTTTCAACACTGCTTTTTCCTCTATCCCCGTGTTGCTCTTGAGGATGACAACGAGTGCAGAGCAGTTGACCCCGGCACAATAGCAGGCCTAGCTCCTTGAACTTTGTGGGGTGACACACACCGACCCTGTGACCCCAACTGCGTGGCCACCTGATTTCCCTGGAGTCCCAAAACAAAAACTCATTGAATGACCCCCAACCTGATCCCTTCCTCGTCTGCAGTCTTAATTTAAATCATCCCACCCTCCTCTGTCTAAAGGAAAATATTCTTTATCACAGAGATGCCATTATTGTTTTTTCTCTTGTATATATTTGTTTTGGCTGACCACACATTTATAAAGGTCTATACATTTATGTTTGATTTAGATTTGTTGATTTTTCTTCATTTTTCTTGCATGTTTCCTCTTTATTAGCCTTTACAAGAGCATAAATTGAATATCTCTGTTACGTATTTGGCTAAATATACAGATTCAGGTTTCTGAGTTCTTGTTCTTGTCTGAGTCTCGTCTGTTCCATATCATTTCAGCAGGCAATTTTCATGTGTTTATCCTAAGTTAACTCTCAAAGGGGCCACATAAATATTTCAAATGCACTTCTGCTTATGGGGAAAGGTTATTATGGCCAAGAGTTGTTGTGGGGCCATACTTTAAAGAGATGTTTTTTATAGTTGTTGTGGTTGTTAGCAGGAAATGGCTTGAACACTAAGCTAATTACTGGATGTTGACAATGCACTTCCTGGGGACGTAAAAACTTAAATGGATCAGACTGATGGTGAGCTGTGGTGCTGCATGTATTTAAGCCATTAGAGTCGTTTTCGAGAAATTAAAGTGAGGTTATATATATATTGGGTGCTCAATGCTAACTGGAAAACAAACTGCTGCTGGTGTCTTGTGATATATACTTGACTGTACTGTATCGCCCGTATCTTGTTTGTAGTTGATGTTGTACTCCATGTTTCTGCCAATGAGAATTTGAAACTACATTTCACTTTGCTCTGAGCTTTGTCATCAACAATGGTATAATGCTGCATTAAATTATGTTACTGTGGTTTATTTTAAAGGTGTTATTGTTTCACTTTGGATTTGGAAAACATCAAAAGGCTCTTTCAATCATGCTGCTTTGGTTCTGTATTATATTAAAGTCTTTATTTTTTTAAACCCGGACTTTTGACCCATTAGCACCTTCAATTACTAAAACAGCCAATCAGCCGTAAGTTTCATGGCAACGCAATAAGACCCTGTGACACTTGTCATATTAATAGACTATTAAGGACAGGTTGTGGGCATCATAATAAAAAGCAGTAGATATCTGAGAATTTTATCATGTTATCACAGACAATTCTCTCTTTGCGAGGATGTACTCCCATGTCTCTCTATTTATGCACACTGAATCAGCTATGCTTTTTTTTTTACCTGACTGTCTGATGTTTTACTTGGAAAGGGTAAAGCCTAATTTTGCCCAAAAATTTAGGCAGCAATCACTGGAAAGCTGAGTAAAACGAGTCCTAAAAGTGAGTCATATCAAACTGAACAGCTGTGTGCCATCTATAAGAGGTGTGACACTGACGTTTTTTAAAGAATCTTATTCATTTTCTTGCTGACAGTGAGATGTGGAGATTAAGTATAGAGCTTAGGTCAGGAGGAAGTTATCTGAGATGAGATTAGCAAAAAGATTGGAAGTCACTGCTCCTGGGCCAAGAAATTGTGAATTATACAACGCTTCATAAAACCCCTGATTTCATTTTTACAGTGAGTAAGTAAAGTGGCAATTTTTTTTTAAATTTATCATTATGAAGTAAATGTTGACCACATAATGTAATAGAATAATGATACATATGAAAATGACGGCTCGCTTTATGAATTTAATTGAATTCTGTAAAGAACCAGAGTGGTAGTTTCCTCTTTATACACATTAGAGTGGTATTTTTATCCTCATCTCACTCTCAGCAAGGAAGTCAATAAAACTATTTACCAAAATATGAATAGTCTTCTTCAAGGCAACATACATATGTGCATAGAGAAAACTGCTTTAAGGATTGAAAAATGCATTAGTCGTAAACTATTACATTGTGTAATTAGGCAAGGGGGACAAATCATCCTATGTGGAACACAACAAAACTACAATGGCAGCAGTGGTCTCTAGAAAGCCCTCATCAAGTGTCTCCAAAAGACACCTAAAGGAATATTTGCTCGACAACAACATCAGAAAGTTGAATCGAAACCTGTGGCAGTCAACACACATTATAAGCTACGACACATCATTATTTACTATGACTATTAGCACACACACTCCAGTTGTGATATTGCAGAGGAACACATCAATACCACAGAGGCTTGTGGGAAATGAATGTGACGTGCTAGTGACAAAGGGAGATCAATTTTGCATGTACAATTTGTGTGTGTTGTTTTTTTCCTCAAACAAAGTGTAAGTCAATGCTTTTAAATTAGGTAAGCTCATTCATAAGCACAAGGTTGCAACAAACCACACACGCCCTGTATACTTCTGCTTCTTATATATGTGTGTTTGTCTTTTCAGGTGGACTGCATTTAGTAATCCGTGTTTGCAGTCCTGTCATTGTACCCACCATGTCTGCCCTGGGTGGGAGTGGATAGAGGGGACATTATGAAGATGGATGACGCTGTCACAGTGAGATGGTGTTTGTCGCAATGCAAGCATTTTCTCCTCCTCTATTATCATTATCATGGCTGATGTTATTGTTACAATGGCCATTCCAAGAAGCGGTTGAGCTGCTGAGACCGAAAGGCAGAAAAGCTAAATGGAAAACAGAGACATTGGAGCTGAGGAGGTGAATATGAGTTGTATAATATCTACATTTACTGATAATTGGGAGCATACAGTATGACTGCTGTGCCTTATGAAATCTTTATGGCTATGCGTGTGGCCACACTATAAGAGCAAGCAGTTACAATAGGAAGTGTTCCCAGGCTGATTTATTGTTCCTTAAGAACATTTGTAAAGTTAATGGTCTAACACCAACTATGCTGCAACGCCAAGCATGAAGGAAGGTTAAGGCTAAGGGAACAATCTTAACTTTTATGAGCCTTGACACACTTCACAAACTGAGCGCTGGCCAGGAGCCGTAATCAAAATTCAGCAGCAACACCATCGAGTTAATGCAGCAGGAACGCAACATAACTAATCCAAATTAGCGGGAATGGTACAAGCAAGTATTAGCAATGTCATTGCGACAGTAGTCACACACATTAATGCCGTTTCTCCTTCTCTCTCCCCTCGGCTATTTCTCACATGGTTGTCCTTTAGGATGCTGGAGCAGGTGTGATAAATGCTGCCGTTTAAATCAAAGCACTTCCCTCTCCCCCCTCACCCCTCTGGGGAGAAGGAGGATGTCTCCATGCAGATTGATATCAGGAGGCCTAGCCATATCCTGCAAGGACTGACTGATGGTCTGTCTGGATAAAAAATGAACTTTATTCCCAGCGTGCAAGCTATGATTCATGCACCTCCCCTCCCCCGCCTTCCAAAACCATTCCACATATACCTTCACTACACACTCTCTGATAACATTATAGTACATCATATAGTGCCGCACCACTTGCTTACACCCAGAACATATCAATGAGGTGTTTGTGTTTGCATGTGATCGAACACAAACTAGCATTATTTTTCCATTAGCATGTGGAGGCAAATGAAAAATCAAACATCCAAGCCTGTCTGAGGAATGGAACACGGCCAGCCACAATATTGTCTGTTGTATTCATTCTTATCTAATCAGTCCTTTCTAAAACATTTCGTATGGAAAACATATACATTATATATACTTGAAATCCTTCCCTCAAGTTCTGTTTGGGAGCGATTTTGTTCCAAACAGAGTGACCAACTCACATGAATCGGAGACATGTTCGACCACTGGTTCTGTTTGTCCTTCGGGCCTTCCATACCATCGTGAATGACAGGCAGGCAGAAGCACTGGGGTCACATTACTCACAGTTAGCATTCTGTTCTTCCTCTTCCTGCGCTAAAAACATGGTGAAGGATTGCACTTTCCGCTCCAAAAGTGAGTGGGTAGTGTGGGATGTGGCTGTGCAAAAACAACACAGCCCTGCTTTAGATTCCAATTAATTTGCCATCTGAAAGCAAAACTACATGAGCAGAAAGAGATAATTGCTAATGAATTATCTTTAATGTCTCACTTCAACCGCCAAGATAAGTCAAGCCTAATGGCATTTCATCTCAAAAGGAGATAAAATGTTTTGACACTTTGTCATAACTTTTTCTGTGGTCATTTAAGCCTTTACATTTTCTGTTAGCAAAACAAGCTTTTAGCCTATGTCCTCGCTGGAAGCAAAGCAGCACATTGGGGAGGTGTTGCAACGAATCATAACAGCTTTTTTCCCCAGTGAGGTTTCAATGTCGATGGCATGGTTTCTATAATTGCACCTAATGAAAATGTCAGATCACTGATGGTTAAGGCTAATGAGCGAGAAAATGACAGCAACGCGACATCCTGTAATTATCAACTCAAATCTAAATTTCAAAGAAAAGAAAAAGTAAAAAGCAAAACAAGGAAAACAACAGTGTGATGTATATATTTTTTCTTGATCTGTTTGAGATGTTACAATGATGAGAGGGTGGGGGAAAAGAGGCATGCAGTGACAATAGACCCAAAACTAAGCTAAATGACAGCTGCTTTTTCAAACTGGGTAGCTAGCAAAAAAAGTCATGATCTCATATTTGACCAAGAAAGTTACTGCTACACTCTTCCGGTATTGTCTTTGCTGATTTAATTTCACTCCCTAGTGACACTCCTGGGGAACAAAGATTTAAAAAAAACTCTCTTGTGACATCTAAAAGGTCCATTTCTATGGGGACTGAGTGGCATATATCATAGCACACAGGCATTTTGATACACACAAATGTCCAGCAGTCGCTACAGTCAATCCCAAAGGGAATGTAAAAGGTCTTAGTGTAATCCTTTAGATGAAATTGAAACCCTTCGAGGCTGCGGAAATACAACCCCAGCAGTATATGAAACTCACCCCTGTTTATCATTGATCAAAAGGTATTAAAACTATAATAGAGATCTGTTAACGATTGATTAAAGGTCATATGAGGCCTAACAGAGATTAAATAACAATTTAAAAAAAATCAATAGTGCAAATATTGGTCTTAGGATAACTTCATATGAGCACTGAAACAATGATTAAAGAGCTTTCATAGAAGTGCAGTGGTGGGATTTGTTTTCAGGCCCATTCTTGAAATTAAAACTCCTGCCATGTGAATTTATCCAATTAGTATGAATAAGAAAGATTGAAAAACATTGCATGACCAAAGACAACGCAGTGTATGTTGGATTCCTGAAGCGTTTTCAGAAAAAGCCTTAACCTTTTTTTTTCTTTCATATTAGAAGTGTGAATATGTTCTGCTAAAGACTCTTAATGTCACAGCAAATAATGCACACAACAACAATGTTTTTACTTACTTTGAAAAAAGTGGCCTTCATATTACTGTAGATATTGCATTTGTACTGCTGTATTAGACCTCTTTGTTTTGGGATTTTTACATGGGAGACTAAAGACGAGGTGATTGAGGTACTTACCCTAATGAGACCTCTATTCCTGAAGTGCTCTTCTGTGTGACTTGATTGAATGGGCACAGGGTATAAGTATACCTGCAGAGGGGAAAACACAATGTCCCCATTGAGAAAATTGGCACACAAGGATTGGATGGTTTTACCTTTCCTTGCAACAAATCTTTTCATACTGTTTCTTGCTCTATTACCCATACTATGATGAAAAACGACAGCACTGTCACTCACGAGCCACCTTCACCTTGATCCTTTTTAAGCGGACCTAGAGCTGGTCGTGGTGTACTAATATTTCCAGTTCATTATGAAACTATGACGGACCTACATAGACTGTATAGATAATTAATGAGAAACACTAGATTTGCTCATCCTGCGATGGGACTATTGTGTATGCGCACATAGCAATGACGCTGCTGAGATTATATATTGTGCAGCCCTACTAATTACTCAGCCCAAAAAACAGAGAGACAAAGTTAGCGTCTAGCTGGTGTACATAGTGGAGCATTCAGTGGATAAAGAGCCAGATATTTCCCTCAGGATTTGGTGGATACCAAAACAGAGATGAAAATAAATATTGGATTTACATTCGCCAGGTGGCCAGAAACAGAACTCCAAATGAATGAATGTGTAAACAGGCAACTATTAACAAATACATTATCCAAAACAACTTATGTGGTAATAGTGTGTCAGTGTTGTGTTTGGGTTGACAATTAGGTATTATAGCTTTTAAAAAAAGACAGAAAAAGTACTGTGTCAAAAAGGCTCTATGAAACACAAAATGTGCACTTCAAACAAGCAAACTATGGTGAAGACAACTCAAATACCAAAGCAGTGGTTTACTTGGCAGAATTATTGAACAGTGAGACTCTCTCTAGACTTTGTGGCTACCTACAAAAGATTGACAAAGAGCTACCAGTTACCCTGCCACCCACTGCTCGTCTACTAAGGCAAAGAGGAGTCTAAAGGAGTTAGCAAATAGTCAAGACCATCACTAATGTACTTGCTGAGGAAAGTGCTGGAGTGTGAAGGCACGATCACTAGCTCCAGTATCAAACTGATCAAAGACCTTGATGGCGAACCCGGCAGGGGGAAAGGCAGCCATACTTTTGCCTTGACATTTGAACCATTACACGGACTGTTATTGAAGAGGAGAGGATGTCCAGACAACCACGAGGGAGAGAGAGAGAGAGAGAGAGAGAGAGAGAGAGAGAGAGAGAGAGAGAGAGAGAGAGAGAGAGAGAGAGAGAGAGAGAGAGAGAGAGAGAGAGAGAGAGAGAGAGAGAGAGAGAGAGAGAGAGAGAGAGAGAGAGAGAGAGAGAGAGAGAGAGAGAGAGAGAGAAGAAAGTGAATGAGTGAGTGAGAAAGTGCAGGGTGGAAAGGAAAAATGGCTGCAGCGTAAGTAGACGTGGGCCGGGGAAGTGCGGGGGGGATCAAAAGCTGTGTGAGAGAAAAGCAAGATGAAAGAAAAGAAAATGATGAACATCAGAGAACGGGGTATAGTGGGAGAGACGTAAGTGATTGGTTGCCGACGTCTTTTGCTTATGCATGTTTGCGGATTGTATTAAATGCTTCTCATTTCAGAGACTTTCATTTACCGTAGGCATTTATCCTTTCATGTCTACTGTATGTTTCGACAGGGATGGCCCTTCCCCCTTCCGCCACATATAAGGGCAAAGGGAAAAAAGGAGCATCTTTTTTGACTGCAGAGTAAGCAGTACAGCTTGGAGTACAATTAAATGTGTTCCACCATGACTAAGCCTATTGGGAATCCATTGCCCCTCCAAGACATTTGACACTGTGCAATAAGGATGTGTTCTTACTCCCTTAGTTTACTTTCAAATTATTTACTTAACAGCCAAGTGAGCAGCAATGTTGGTCAGTCGGTCCACCACCAGACTGGAATATCTCAACACCTGAGATAAATCCTCCTGACTTTGATGATCCCCTTTTCTGTAGCACCACCCGCAATAAACTTTCACCTGTCCAAAAAAATATTTGAACATCTATTTGATGGAATGGCAAAACATTTTAAAAATGCATTTATGGTACTAAGAGGATAAATCCTAACGACTTTGGTGATCCCCTGAGATCTCTCTAATGCCACCATAAGGTTGACATTTGTGGTTTTGAGAGAAATGTCTCAATCACTACTGGTTAAATTGCCATTACATTTTGTACGAACATGCATGGTCCTCTCAGAATGAATTGTAAAATCTTTAGTGATGCTCTGAGATTGTCAACATAGTACACATTATAGCTGGTAAACCATAAGCATGTTAGTATTTCCATTGCCAGTATGCTAGCATTACCATTTAGCTCAAAGCAACACTGTACATAAGTATGACTACCATGACACTCAATAATGAATGTATTAAGAGAACTGGATACAGCGTTTGAGGCAGAGCACGCGTTCATTCCTATGAAAGTTGTTCAGTAGCGCTTCTGCATCTAAAAATACCTTAATAATCAGCATTACTTCTGTCATACTTCCGCATGGGCCCATGGAGCAGGCGCACTTGAGACTACTCAGGTTGAGCACTCTAGGTTGGCTAACCTGAATGGGGATGAAATAATTTAATCGTCCGCATCTTCCAAGCTTTCAAAATGTTACTGGACTGAATAGAGTAATGTTGTGGGGATTGTGAAGCTCGCTAGTCAATGGGAATTCTTCTTTGCATCACCAAAACCAACACAGAAGTTGTAATTCCCCGTTTGGTCACTATCTCACTATCTGGGGGCCTGCATTCAACACCCTCAGTTCGCTCCAACATCACATGACATTTTAGCAGGACACACACGCACACCTGAAAACTTACATAACAGAATTTGAAAGTCAGTGGTTTGCTCCAAAATTGTAAATTTGCCAATGACTATTAAAATAAATATATCAAAATTCCTTCTTGAACCTGGCCTTCTAGATGCATTAACTGTGTAAAGCAGGTATTTCAGCAACAACAAACTTATCATCTGAGCCCAGAGTCATACAGCACCTGATAGACAGGGGTATGGTAGAGGAAGGGGGTTGGGGGTGGGGCAATGCAGTGAAAAAGCAATCAAATGAGTCCCATAAGGGAGTACCCCTGTATGTCTGTACCTCTCTCCCCCCCTCTCTATCACCCTCTCTCTTACCCTCAAGGCAAGCCATCCATCCCTGCCCACTTTTGCTGACACGCCAGCACTGCACTCACAAAAAAAAGCGAGGCTATTTATGAGTGAG
Source organism: Echiichthys vipera (assembly GCF_963691815.1). NCBI lineage: Eukaryota > Metazoa > Chordata > Actinopteri > Perciformes > Trachinidae > Echiichthys > Echiichthys vipera. Next base: position 10,932,304 of record NC_139847.1, on the reverse strand, counting down.
GGCACTGCGATCTGACCTTGGATGCTCGCCTCTGTGTGGCAGCTTGAGAGAAAACAAAAGCAGGCAAGGCAACACAGAAAATTTGTCGATAGGTTGTTTTTTTTTGAGAGAGAGAGATTAGAAATGCAGAGCCCAACATGCGGATTGAGATGCAGGTTCATTTGCTGTCTGTCTCTGAGACAGACACTTCCCATTCTGCCGTCTGTGTTACATAAATGGGACACAGCAGAAAGGTCAAACTGGTGCATTTATAACGAACTGTCCCTGGCTATCCTTAACAAATGAACACAGTGCGACATGAAAGAGGAAATATCCACTGAGATGGACGGGTGGAGACAAAGACTTTGAAGAGACGAGACTGACAGCAATTGAAATATAAGGCTAAGAAACAGCAAGGAGAACAAAGACAGACTAAAGGGGAAGGCAAAAGGATAAAAAGAAATAAAAGTGTGCAAAAGAGAGTGGGAGGAAATCAGAGTTTGCTGGTGATGAGGCTGTGCATATGAATCACCAAATGAACACGCCACGAATATGACAGATGATGACGTGCAGCAGGGGGACATTGGGCGGAAGATACAAAGAATAAGAAAGATGAAAAGACAAATCTTGGTGGGTCACCGATCAAACCCTTGACAATAATAAGAAGGCTGTAATGAGCAGCAGATCATACAATGACGACAATGATCCTCCCATCCAGGTCCTGAATTTCACACCAGCGCCTCTTTATTTGTCTCTCAGGTTTGACCTGTTACTGTCTGACAATGCAGCTCTGAAGTTAGCCATAATAAGTTGTTACCCCTTTGTCACTCTTTGTTCTGGGCTCTGAAGGTACACAGTTTCAGAATAAATATCTTAGACTCAACCTCTCAGGCAGTACTTCATGCTTCACTTGATCAAACTGCAGGTTCAGTTCACTCAGAGTTCTGCTGATTTCTAGAGCAAATAGTTAGATCAAATTCTTACAATTTAAGCTAATGAAGTTCGACAAACGGTAATAAGGTTGCTAAGACATCTTTATTGGGTACAGTATAATAGAGAGATATAAGAAAAGTGAGGATAACTGAGCTCCGTGGACCTTTTAAGGGATAAATAGGTTTGTTTAAACTCTTTATAATAATGACTCCTCTTGGTGTCTTTGTCCTAAACTTCACCTCAGCATTTTTTGGCCGTGTACATTGTTATGACAGATAACAATAAAGGTCCAAACTTAATAAAAGTCCGTTGATGATTATAGATCTAACACCAACTGGTACTCACTAATGGTATATAGGAAAGAATGTATTGCTAATTCCACTGAGATCCAGTCAAGAGAAGGAGAGAGACAGCAATTAAGTCCTTCCCCCACTAGACTGCTCTGTGATGGCGTGGGTGGAGTTCACTGAGGGTGATACTGCAAACTGCAGCAACGTCAACACTAGCTAATTGGTTTACAGGTAACACTGTGTATACTCGGCTGGCATGTCAGAGGTCAAAGGTGAATCAGCATTAAAAAGTGACGTGGTTAATTGGAAAACCAACACTGTTCATCTCGAAAGCATAGGGCAACCTTGAGTCACACATTTATAAGTAGAATTTTTCAATAAGAGTATCAACATGACATAATAGGTTATAGTCTAGCTAGCTTTATTAAGCTATCCAGGCATCTCCATATTGTTGATATTTTTGGCTACATATTATTTTCATATTTCAATAAGAAACTACAAGGATACTGCATGCTTTCACTTATACATGAAGTAAAGTCATATTTCAACGTTGCTGATAATAGTATTTAGATTAGATTAGATTGGAAATAGGCAATTTGCACCTTTTTCATGTAATGTACAAGGTGTTTTTACAATTAGAAGCTATGACAAATCAGCAAAACGTATACTTGGCACCTGCTTAATTGGCGAATATGGTGATAACGATTATATTCGCTATAAATTAAACTGATATTAAAGTGTGCGCAGTTCTGCCTTTCAGCTGCTTCACAAATCAAAGTCCACAAAGGAAAAACAAACAGCTATTCTGGATGCATGGGTACCCTTACTCTGAAAATCTGCATTGCACACTGTGTACCTCATCACACTGGTTAAGAACAAAATTGGCACCTGGAAAAGGGTATTCCTTGACTAAACTCGGATAAGTGCTGATGAGGTGGGTTTCTGTTTCAGTCCAACTTACAAAAATGCAGTGCTAGTATTGCTACAACATCCTTCCATTGTGCTTGTATTTGTTTCTTTTCTGATTTAGCTGTTGTTTCACTAGTGAAAGGATTTTAACGATTAGTGACGTAACATGTTTTTTTCCCCCTCTTCTTTCTGCGGTGTTCCTGATCCTGCCCCTATATTTAGGGAAGGCACAAATCAGCCTGCTAACTGTCTTATTAGTGTTTCCCATACAGAGACTTTACTTGGACAGACCGCCCAGGTATATTAATGGCTGCCCAAGTATATCTAGTGACCCATTTTAATATTTTATTTTTTTCCCCCCATCCATCCACAATAGATTCACTGGACTCGCTGAATCGCACATGCTCTGCAGAGAAGCAGAGAGGGACATTCTCTGGTATTACTACAGCTCTTTGTGTGCCAGGCCCTGACTTCCTCCATCCTTTTGGAAATCACGTTACTCCTTGGCAGCAAGAACGTAGCGCTTTGTTCAAATAGGGCTATTAAAAAAGGCATGAAGTGTCTTGAATACAGATCTAGGTTTACTTGCAGTAAAGCCCTATTTAAATCTAACTGGCTATGAACATATTGTATGATTAATAAGGATGCCCATGTACTTTTTTATTTAATATTATAAATATATTTAATAACTGTAGGTACTGAACTTAGTAGAGGCAAATTCTTATTTAATGAACAATTTCCTTGTCCTACTAATGTCTGCAGTGTTTAGATCTCTCTCATACAGTAAACATATAAAGGTGCATCCATGATGCACTCGAATGGTCAGTGATTGATGCCGCAAAGTGCAATTATGGAATCAAATTCCAATAGTGTATATAATATTAGGAATCCTTGTGGGATTGAGTCAGGGCAATTTTCTTCACTTGGCAATAAAGTTGAGATTGTTGGCAGCCCGAAGAGCCAATGCCAGTCCATCCTTCTGGAGGCAGCTTAGAATACATACTCAGAGTAGGCCATTTTTCAGTTTACCTTCATTTTCCACATGGAGAACCACAAATGCAAGTCTGAATAAAATGCTGTACAGTGTATTTATTATGAGTCTAATTGAAGTTCACTTTCCTGAGCTTATCATATTTTGGCCTTGAAATTTTGTATGCAGAGCTGAGAGTGCACAAGATATATATATATATATATATATATATATATATATATATATATATATATATATATATATATATATATATATATATATATATATATATATATATATATATTTATTCTTTTTTATCATATTATGCTTCACTTCTGTGAAATAACATGAAGCGGGAAGGTGAATGCACAGCAGACCTCTATCCCACATAAATCACCCAGGAAAAAAAATAATAGTAATGCAGACCGAAAGAGCCTTTCAAAAGATGCCTCAATTTATATGAGAGCGGGAAACAAAACAAGCCAAACTTGAAGCCAATTTAGTTTTAAGAGCCATCACTAAGGACAATGAGGTAAATAGCCTCTGGCAGATCATTTAAAGATACACTCTCCCTGCCATCTCTCAAGATGTTACATTATTACTGCTGCTATTTTGTTCTCAAAATATATGAAGGTTGAAGCATGTGGAAGATATGAGAGGCATGAAAGGCCAACAGCAGGTCTATATAGATCTTTCAAATGCACTGAATTTAAATGAGATAACTTTTGTTATGATTTGGCACAGTAAATACAATTGAACTGAATTGAATCACGCACGCACGCACGCACGCACGCACGCACGCACACACACACACACACACACACTTTATACTTTGAGTATTTTATATCATTACAATGTGATGCCACTTTACCATAAAATTAGATTGTATTGGCATGTTAATCATTTTAAATTATATGTTTTTTTATGGAGTAGTATAAAAAGAACTCAACATTTTCCCTTTTTCCCGCTTTGTTTTAATACTGCTATTTTCCATTTAATAGATTTCATGAGTTCCTGGGTAGCAGCCACGCAAATGTAGAGATGCCATACGATTTTCAGACAATCAGTCTGAGTGGGCTACATTTTATAAAACAATCCCTCAAGTATTCTTTGACAAGCCCCAACAATCACTTAATAGGACCTTTCCCATTAAGTGATTATCTTTAATATGTATAATGTAAAGGATCCTATGTAGGTGTGGAGTATTTGGCTCAAAATAATATTTTACACTTATCCTCCTCAAATGTGTTAAAAATGGCTCTTAACACTAAAACGTGTTCGGAAAACTAATTCAACATACCTTAAGGTGATAATTACAGTTCCCACATTAAAAGTGAAAAATAACTGAGCCAACAATTGGAAGCTCTGACACTCGGGAGAGTGACTGTGAAACATCTGTTCTCATGATACTCACTTTAAAAGTTTCCCTTTTGCACAATTAGGGGTGTGTTCATAAAGAAATGGTTTCTTGATGGCAGTAACAAAGAACTTTATAATCATTTGCACAAAGTCTGGCTTCAACCCCTATTCATCAACTTGGAATGAATTGGAATACCAACTGAGAGTCCTGCCTTATCACCCAACCTCACTAGTGCTCTCGGGCCTCAATGGGAGCAAATGCCTGCAGCCAGGCACCATAATCTTGGAAAGCCTTTTCCAGAAGCGTGGAGGCTGTTACAGCAGCATACTAATCTCCATGGCTTTGGAATGAGATGTTTAACAATCACATATGCCTTTATTGCTTGAATATCCACATCGTCATCATCAGATGGAGTTTTGTCAGTTCAGTTGTCATGGAGACAATGGGTAAGATATACTGAGGTAACATGATGATAACTAGGCCCTGTCCATTACAAGTGGGAAAAAGTAAACTCCATCCACCGATGAAGGCCATGAGATTTGGCAGAAAGCTTTAGGATAAGCTAGTGCAGAGACTAGCATATTGGATCAGAGCATCACACTTGACACTACATGCAAGGGCAAGAGCTAAGACAGACTGAGAGATCAAGTGTTCAAACAGGTGTTATCAATACAGTCAGCCCTTCTGGTCTAAAGGTAATGAAATAACATCATTATAATGACAATTTTTATGCCTAAATATAAGTTTGCTTTACAAAACATCATCTTATCATGACATTTGAAAGAGAGTAATTTTCATATTAGAGCATTTACATCCTATTTTCCTTCTCTGCGTGTTGAATATTTGAACATAGCAGAAATGGCTTTCTCAGGGTGAGAAGTTAAGATGTGCTTCCTCTGGCTGTTATATCATTCTCAATTATAGGTGTTTTAGTGTAGTACATCCATGAACCATTTGAATAATATGCAACAATTTACATACCATTGCCATGCCAAAAAACACATATTGAATGGGTCAAACTTGCTTAAAGTATCAGCCCTATTTCCAGGCAGAAAATGCTTGGGGTAACAGGTTATTAGCTCAGAACCATGACAACTATGCTAATTCTACCTTAAACTCCTCAGTAAATACGGTGCAGAAGACAGTAGCTTTTTTTAAGAGTGTGTTTATACAATCATACTATGTTTGTACTGTATAATAATAGACAATGCATTATTCTGTACTCTGTTGCATGTCTGTCTGTCCTGGGAGAGGGATTTCACCTCTGTAGCTCTTCCTGAAGCTTCTTCCATTTTATATCTATCTATCCACAGCAAGGCCAAACATGGTGACAGTCAGAAACTCATTGGCTATTTTGTCAGTACCTGTGTGAAACTCAAGAGAAAACACTGCCCAGGGTAGTTATCAGATAAGTCCTCTCTACTGCATACAAACAAAAAGACTAAATATAAATCCAAGCTAGCCAAGACATCTGTCCACTCAGTCAAGCTGACCCAGGCACACATTAACGAAGGCAGGCTCCCATGTTGATTCCTGGTTCCCACCATGCAGAGGGAATTAAGTGTGATTGTAGTGCATGTTGATGTTTTTGAGGGTTCTTTACTCTCTGACTAAAGTGTAATGCCTGTGCAACAGCAAGCAATTTTAAATCTACACGAGCTCGTACAGTATTATAACAATAATGACGTCCTAAAAACGGTTACGATTATTAACTTGGTTCTAAAGCACTTCAATGTGAATAAAAAACAGGAAGTCCTGGTGTGTTCTGACAAGCTGGGATAAACAAAAAAATATCTTAAAGGTGACCCAGACTGTTTCAACACAACCAGCCCACAGATACTCTGCTCACTGCCCACTTCTCTGGGTTGGCAGCATAACAAAGACTGATGAGATGTGAGGATTTTATGACCCCACCAGACACGCACACGATCACTGCTAGCCCACAGGTCTACTGAGCGAACGGAAACTCCTGCTCCTTCAGATGGCTACCCCTGCTGTGGGCTGGGCAGAATCTCCATGTGCTTTTGGTTCCTTACAGGAAAGGACCAGCATCTTGACAGCCAAAGCAAAGGCGTTGTTGAATCACAATTGGGTAAAGTGAGGCAGTGATTTAACGGGAAGATAAATTGACTGTGCTTTTCAACATGGCGTTTAGGAAAGAATTAGGAGAACCAAGTCTTCTCCAAACTTAATAGAAGTCGTGCAAATACATAAATGTAGCTTCCTCCTCAGTGGCATGTTAATTTTGTGTCCCTGGCTGAAAGCAGTGTTCAACAAATGCACTGGTTTAAGTTAGTTACACTGACTGACTGTTTTGTACGCCTATGTATTCAGTAGGAACCAGTGGGCTTGGGATGTACAGCCGAAAACATGGTAGAGAAGTCAGAAAGTATTGAGAGATAAACTAATACATTAGCATCAGCTGACAATAAGAAAAATATAGAATACTGCCAATCTCATCTTCTAACAATGTCCCATTTTCCTTGACACCGCAGAGTGGGCATCCTTAAGCAGCAATCTTTTGGCCCCCTCCGTTACAGACAAATGACCAAATGTGACCTTTTGAAGTTAATTAATTGCAAAAGGAGCTCATTAAGAGTAATGCTAAATTCCATGCTTTAAATTAACAACAGTGTCTGTGCCACATCTATCATAATTTGAAAGCTACTGAGTGTGACAAAGTGTTCATGCTCTAAGGCATGGAGCTGCATAAACAGCTATTGCAGCACAACCACTTATTTCAACAACATTCCAATTATGGTTAACCAGGCCGTCTGCCTTTCTGTCCCCTTGATAAACCGGGGCAAACAAGGTTTTCATTACATTTGCGTGCATGCATGCATTTGTCTGTTGTTAGCTCTAGTCTGGTTTGCTTCCTGACATTACATCAATTTCTAATAGCAAAAGGCCTTCATTTTAAAGCTGGGCAGTCTGAATGGCTGCGCTAAATTACATTATTACTGAAAGCTGATTTGTTCTTTTCATCATTTGTTCTAATAAAAAACACTGACATGACAGTTGCTCTAAGAATATTATTACAAGAGAGAAGTTAACTGATATTTCTCCATTTCTGACAAATACTTGCTATCCAGAAACACAGCAAATAACTTACCGTCTAAAGATCCCATTCTCATATGCAACTAGATAGTATTCTTGGCACAGCTATTATGAAATCTACCACATGCATTTCCATGTTTCACTCACAGTCAGCAGACAAATCTAAGACTTAACACCACCCGCATTGCTGTGGTTTATTCCCAATTTGAAACAGCTCCCTTTAGGCTATCCGGATGGAGTCTCTTTTCTTCCCTAGAAAAACCCAGAGCACTGTTAAGGCCATGTGATGTTCTACAGACAGTTGGAAGTGTCACTTGTGCTGTGTTATCCCTCTCTCTTTTCTGTCAAAGCTGAACCACAGTGGCGGGCATGACTCACTGAAGTGCTGTACTTTCTAATGACACGAGAGCGGAGGCTGAGTCAATCTGACCTGACAGTCTTGCATAAATCACGGCCCTTCGATTTAAGTTGCTTTGAGGAGTGTCAACAAATCCACAGGAGGAATATTAGACTCTGCTGTAGGTAGGGACTCCGCCTCTGAGAACTCATTATGGGGTGTCTTCCTTCATGCTGTGCCAGGCTGTGTTGACGGAATTGCCAAGCTTATTTCTGATTCACTGGCAGAAGCTTGCGTTTTAAATTCCCGATAACCAGCACCCTAAAGACGATTTCAGGGGAAGTACTTGGATTTCTACTGGGTGAATTTTGGAGGTGAGCTTCAACAGCTCAAATTTGATGTAATGTTAAAAAAGGTAACTCTGGGCTGTAGAGAGGTGAATGAAATATAGGAATAAATGTCATTAAATGATAATGCAGCAAGAACAAGCTCCCTCTCTAGACTTGTATTCGTTTGGTTTATGGTCTTTAAAGACACTGATGAGAAGTAAATGTGGAGTGAGATAGTACACATTATTTAACTTCTAATCTTGCCGTTAATCATTCCACTTGAAAGTGTTCAACAACAAAGGGAATTTCCCCCTCCCCCCTTGAAATCAAAGTAATTATATTTTCCATGGACAAACAGGAGTAGGCTTCAATCCCCAGTTTGCAGAAGTGATTCACGGCATCATGATGCAAAGGCAACAGCAAGGCTGAAGGAATAACTCAACAAAGAGGCGCAGAGAAAAGGACCCTCCTTTGAGACCAAAGGAAAAATCTAAGCTGACACTTCAGATAGAAATGAAACACACTTTCAACATCGACAAGTTTAGCCTGCAGTATATAAGAGTAAACAGGAGCAGATCCAGTTTCTGTGAATCACTTAAAAGCAATCAGCTCTTTCTATTTCCTTGCTTCACTTGGTCTAAGTCACTGACACTAAGTTGCTGCACATGTGTCATTGTCATCAAATGATCCTTAGATGGTAGAATTTAAGACCATTTGCTTGCCACACCCCACACCAGCATCAGTTGACTTGCATTCATTTAAACATGCACAGCTATTATTTCTATTAAAGACAGACAGTGTTTCAGTTCAGCAAACTTTTGTGGCTCTGGGCCATATTCTCCAATATTGGCTGCCACTCAAGAAAAAGAAAGAGGGAGCAATTTAATCAAAAGTGAGAGACCTAAACATCAGGGAGGGCAAGTGTAAGAAGGTTTCCACCAATGATATAGAAGCTGAAGAGAGAAGGGTGTGATTCTGTTCCATTACTGGAGAGGAATTGTAGCTCTGCTAGTTTGCTACTTGAGGGCATGGGAGGGAGTGTTATAGAGAGCCGTTGGTTTATGTGTCTGTCAATGTCATGTCTTTTCAGAATCACGGTTCAAGGCAAACAGCAAGGATAAAGGGGGGCAGGGAGGGGAACTGGTATAGTGCTGAGAGGGTGCTGGTAGGTCAAAGGACCTTCAACTGAGTTGACGCCAGTGGATATTGTGCTCTTCAGTCATTTGAAGGATGAAAAATAACACAGATACCAATAGGAAATAAAGGTGTACAGAATTGGTTTCTGTGCAAAAGGCTGAGGTTGTGAGAAATGGGCTAACTTGAAACAGCTTGTGTGAATTGGATTGAACTTTCAAGTATGTTATTTCTTTACTATTATAACCTGTGAAACCATTATGTACAACTAAATGTTTTGGTTTGGTAAGGTTTATGCATTTGCAAGGCTACATACTTTGGTAAACAGTAGATGAACATAGTTAATAGTGCAACACAAATCAAGCCTTCCCCACTCACATGGCAGCTGACTTTTTATGTAAGCATCGTTTCACAATGAGAAGCAGTGAAAACAGATCTGATATGATATCATGCTAATAGACTGAGGGCAAAGCTGCATGTCCCAGGCAACAATTCATCATCCATGTAGAAGACACAGATTTAAAGGAGCGGCACCATTCTTGTATTGCAGTAAGTGAAGAGTTAGTTAGTCCGAGTATTTTAAGTATGATAAGAGAATTGTTAGATCCTGTTTATCTGCTTTACTTAATATCTTGCACAAGCATTTGTGCTGTATTGTTCGTATTTTCAAACAATATGTTGCACATTGTCGTGGAGAAACCCAAGCTTAATTGGTTTGCAGTGCCTAGTATGACTGGCCAACCACTGTTTTGGGGAGCTCAATTGTACTGTATATTCTTGCATACGTGCTGATTAATGTGCCATTCCTCCATTATTGTTGTGGCATAATATTTAATAGCTTTCCTCTACTTGTATTTCTTCCATATGTAAGGAAATAAAGAATGATCAATATTACAGAAGTCAGCTCTCCATCCCTGCAATGGCATTAACTGAGATTGATGTTTCAGGCTGATGTACAAGATCTGCAACTTTCCTTTTCAGATTTTGACCCCTAAATGGCAAACTAAGCAAACAAATCACACTGGCGCATAAGGGCATGGGAAAGCCACTGATTCCAAGGATGTCTAAAAAATGTATTTGCAGTGCAGATCTCAGTGCAGATCTCAGATAATTTTCTTTCAAAACTGCAACCACCCACAGGCTTCTAAAGCTCCAGCTGGCATCAATCCTGAGGAGAACAGATTCTACCCCAGCAGGGGCCATAGGGATGCAGCGGGAGAGAGTAAAAGAAGCTCATTCTGTTGATTAAATTGAGTTGATTTAGCTGCTTGGCTTTCTCCAGGGTGACTTGGAGCACACAAATTATCAACTTTAAATGGTGGATCTTTACTGAGATGATTCACATTTGGTACTGAAATAATTTGTTTTCGTACAGTTGCTCAAAAAAGGGTTCCAACCTCTGGTTAACATATTGATTTTGTGATTGTTCTTAAAACATTTTTACTTTTCTATGCAGTGGTTTTTACGGCTACCTGCAGTGCGCAGGTATTGCAAAGTAATTGCTTTCCCTGATTTCCAGTACTGAGTCAACACAACTATTTCTATCTTTAAAGGCGCTGTATTCAATATTCAGAACATTAATATAGCAGCAACCACATATTTTTCATGTAAAGATATAGTGGAGTAATGGCGTCCGGAGTAGAGAATAAAGTCTCCCTCAGTATGTGTGTGCTGACATCTAAGCATCTGTGGTGTTGTGATATACCGTCCAGCCATGTGTGCACGCTCATGCAGGTGACTGTGAAAAAACATTGTTATTTCACATACTGGGGTTAGAGCTGTGTGGAGAAAATCTCAGCCAACTTTTGATCTTTCAGTATTTAGAGTAGAGCTGCTTTAACAATTCATGAGCAGTTTGTCAAAACTATGAACATGTTTTTTTCTGTCAGTGTTTTTTCGTAAAACATTATTATGATTGCAGTGTATTTTGGTATGTAACCACACATTTTAGGATTAATTTGCATATTAATGCCAGACAAAAATAACCATATAAATCAAAAAAGTAATGAAAATCCCACCAGTACTTACTCATATACTTTCAGCTTGTAACACTGGCTGTTCAAAAACAGAAACTCCCAATCTGGTCCATAGTCAATGGCCAGCTTCTTACGGAGATCACTGAGGAAACCAAAATGAATATATTAGACCATGAGGACACTTGAAGCTGGATTTGTAAAATATGAAATTGAGTTATTACTGATATCTGACATCATGCTAAATTTGAGACAATTAACAGTTCCATCTGAGCGCATGGCACTCAGAAAGTAAGTTACTTCAGGTATTATAAAGGAAAATGCTTTAAAATATGCCAAAAGATAAGTTATGTAATGGTTTTAGTATCCAATCTGCAAAATAAAATAGCACAAATGCTCCTCTCAATATGAGAGAAAAAAAGTATTATTGAACACTCTGGATGTAGGTTGTTTTAAGTCGCTGAGAAGCTGCTTTAATAACTTTTAGATGACTCGTAACTCTGCTGACAATGTAGCTTTATTTTTCTTGCTACTTTTAGTGACTGACTTCTTGGATAGTGTTGATGAGGTGGCCCTTTAAAGCCCATTTCTATGCAGTGTCTCCAATTATCTGAGCTGGCGCAGGCTGCTTTCTTCACTAATCGCAAATAAGGGAACTGAGCCCTATCTCTAACAGCGCACAGGCCCTTATTTCCATATTCATAACCCAGAATTGCTAATGGGGTTAACAAATGTTTAGAGAAGGTGATTGTTTCGCTTGGGGGGTCGATAAGGTAGGGCAGCAAAGGGGAATGATTCGGGGTCAAAAAAGCATTGCCGGTTGCGTAACTGTGTGTGCATGTGATTCTCTGTATGGTGGGGGTCATAACCTTCATGGAGAGTCAATTTTTGTGGAAATTACTCTTTACAGCACGCTAAAGAAATAGAAGGGTGTGGAGTAATAAGGAAGGGGCTTTATTTTCACGCTAGTTCCAAAAGGTTTGAAGACACAAACGCACTGGCGCTGCATACTGATAAAGGACATTGCCTGCAGAGAAGATGGGGGATACTCCAACAAACATAAATGATAGTGACTCATTTGACCAGAAGCAATTGAAGCACAGTGGACAATGAAGAAATAAAACAACTGAAGCCAAGTCAGCTCCTTTCCCCTCTTTCCCCCTCATGCAGGCGCTTGTTTGGGGGGGGGGGGGATCTTGACCTTTTGGTAACTGGCATCTCTGTGGTTGGCTCTCCTCTCTGCCTACTACTAATGAACAGTTTGCAGCCCAAGAACCACAGTAGCCCAAGGACCACAGTAGCTACTTATCAGCTTTTGCTGGCTGGCTCAGAGCTCTGTGAAAATATCTGAGGGGGAGCAAAAGTATGTCACAGGAATTCTCACCCAAACCTGCTCAGGTTCTTTTTTTTCTTTCTTTTCAAGCATGTTAGTGTGACCGTATAACGTAATGTTAGGAAGGAAATGTAGGCTAAATAAAGGAATTCTATAGAATCAATTTAATGGTTTACCATTTAAAATAATTGAATACAGTGTTTTGAGGCTGACAGATGTTTTGGATAGAAAGTGGGTGTGCTAATTTGTTTTGACAGGAGGTCATTTTTTCCAGTAATGCAAAAATAATTACAGCGTGTGCCACAGTAATTTATGCCATTTCTGTCTTTAAAAACACGCAACAAAGAAATTTGGATAATTCATACCCAGGAAGACACTTCTCTGCTCAAAGTAAGTTAGAATAGGTCTACCCACCAGATAGCGTTTGTTTTTTCGTCATTAAAATTAGCCTTAGGTATCACATAGTGCAAATTCATCACTGTGTTCTTTCCTCACTACTTCAGCACAGACCGATAGAGTATATTATAAGGCCCACTTACATACCATGCAACCCTGCTTACAATAGCAATGTGATAAGCAAAAGCATCGTCCACACGAAGTAAAAACAACTGAGGATTTAGCCACAAATATGTGACAATGGAAGCTAACCTCTGTTTCTATTTCACTGTTATTCCTCCCTTACCTTATTTCCATGTTGACTGTCTCATAGGCTTCTTCTACTTTCTTCAGATTGGTAGCCTCCCACTCCGCAGCTAGACAAAACAAAAGGTCACACAAATTAACAATGTGGAGTTGTTGCATCTCAACAGCTGCGTGTTGCCAAACAGTGGGCACTTAATATAGACTGTTATAGCTAGGACTGGGAAGTGGAGCAAGGCTGCACATGAAAAGAAAAATGTGATTTCCAGGTGTGGTAATTGCTGAAAGGCCGGCAAGCTTATTAGTCTCTTTACACTGACAACTATGTTGACCAACACTGAGAGAGAAGACACACAGAGTTTGAGAGCAGCAGGTGTCCACAGCGATATGTTTGTCTCTCTTTGTTACATGTTCCTTTTATGACAAGATGTCTGACTAGTGGACAGCTAGAGATGTTTTATCTCCTAAGTGATTGACTAACTGTAAGTAAACAACTATATGTACAACCCTGTTTTTTGCAGTTTTTTCTGTTCACTAGATGAATCTAAGTCCATAATTCACTCTTCTTTAGGCTCTTTTTTGACCCCTGAGGGAAATATCTCGCTCTTTTGTAGCTAAATGCTCCAACGTCTAACTTTGTCTCTGTCATTTAGTGTTGAGTATGTAATGTAATGTTTGGTGTCAGTTCTTCAGCGCCAAAAATGCTGAAAACAGCCTCCTAATGCTGCTGGAAACTGGATTGAAAAGAGCATAGTTTAGTTTTTAAGGCCATAAAACCAAACAATGAGATGAAAGACGCTAAAACACTCTGCAAAGCTGAATCGCAGAGGCGAGTGATCATTCTCTGTGGGTTTGTAACTACAAGCAACTCCCTTGATATTGTTGTCACTATTTAATCAAATGGAATTAATAAAAATAGTATAGTGCAGCTTTAGGTTTATCAGCAAAGAGGCTAAACACTTCCTTGTTCCATCCTCCTCAATTTGAGAGTTTGCTCTTTAACTATTTCATATCATTGTCCATTTAACTTACACTTGTGTGTATAGCTATGCTACTTCAAATGACATTTTCTCTGCTTCATTGTAAAAAAAAGTTTAAAATACAAAAGACCTTTTCCTAAATATAGTGGAAGAGTAAGTGTTGGGCTGTGACGAGACATTTTTGCACAAGATTTTGGGTTGTTAAAATGTGACGATATTTCTCGTTGAGGTGAAAAGTTGTCTCACAATATCAATATGTAAGTGTTAACGGCAACAGAGTGACGGATAAGAAAAAAAAACAATATGTACACACACACACACACACACACACACACACACACACACACACACACACACACACACACACACACACACACACACACACACACACACACACACACACACACACACACACACACACACACACACACACACACACACACACACACACACACACACACACACACACACACACACACACACACACACACACACACACACACACAAAGAGCTGCTCATCAGAGCTGAACACACACGCCTACGATGTATAATAACATGGAAATGTAATGAGTGAATGAGTGACGACCGTCACAAAGCTACTGTGACTATATGGTGACAGATTGGGGCGATGCCCTTTTGGACAGAGAGCCAGCCCCATGTGAGGACCATAGGCTACACCCCGGCTAACACAAGCATAATGCAAAGACACCCGCAGCACAACCACAGCTCTCTGCTGAAAAAAAAAATCAAGAAAATATTGAAAATTCAAAACTCAATATTGTGTGTCACTTGTTCTCGTGAAATGAGAATGAGTAACTACATTTTTGTGTAGACATATAAAAGGTCCTGTTAACAGTAAGAACCAGTACTTTTGACCATGTCTGGCATTGTACGAAATCTCACCTCATTTGTGATGTCTCGCAAAAGGAGGTAACAGTGCAAAACTTTGTACTGTTTACACAACACTACTAAAAATGGAGTTTATGAAAATTTTCCCCCTGGCTGGAGTTTTCCTAAAGGTCAATTCAGTGACCTAAAATATTGTTTGCATGTGGACGAAGCAAAGAAAAAGCATCCAAAAACTCACTAGACATCTGTTATAGATCACTAATGAAGAGAGGCTGACACAACACAATATTTTCAAAGATTAACAGTGTTGACCACAGTGTATTTCACTGCAGGATTACACATGCACAGAGGGGCTGAAAACTTGAGGAAAGAGAAGATGAAACAAAATAGAAGTGACAACTCCAGTTTAATTGTCTAGTGACTGATTGACCTGCGGATTTACTGGGATTTCTGGACTCTGGTGGACAGGTTCATCTCTGTCGTCGAGGAAACTCTCACTGGGGTTCTGCACCGTGGCAACAGAAAGGAAATGTGTATGCGGAAAGGACTGTGTGGGAAGCTGTCACAGCCCTGGTCTGAATACCAATTAGCATGTTCCTTGCATGTGGTCTCAGCTGGTTGCCCATAAAGATACCCCCCACACAATTCCCTCAGCACCTATTTCTTGCCAAACAGTGTACAGATGTGGTGTGTCCAAGAGGCAAGCTGTGATTTCCCATGCTGTAATGGCTATTTTTATAGCACCAAAAAGGGTGGATCTGTCCCTAACCCACCCCTGATCGCCTAAAACTCCTTCAGAATATCCAACACAGACACGCAAGCGCACACACAGGCACACGCTCTTTCTCTCATTCCTACTCAGATTCTCCTTCTTGCCCTATTTCTCTCTCTCTCTCTCTCTCTCTCACAGACACACAAAAACAGACACTAATCATAAGGCTCAGCAATGACAAAATGAGACACAGAATCCCAAGTGGGTGACATTTGACCCCTTGCAGCAGTTCAGTCGTATATGGAGAGTGGTGACTGTAAAGGGGGAGCTGAGGAGGGAGAATAAAGACGGAGAGGGCAGCCAGGCGTGCAGAAGTACCCAGAGCAGGGAACACAGGGTGAGTAGACCCTCTGGAACGGACTCTGCACCAGTCAGGCCGACATAACCTAAGGCGGATGTACAGTATGCCAAAAAAGACTTCATGCTTATGGTCTAATGATTGCGAGGATTGGATTAACAGTCATGCGGTTCAATAGATGTCATGCCATTCCAATCACAACAAGCATAAATTCACTGCTTGAGCCTTTTTTTTTTTCATGGCTGTTTTCAACAATCAGATCCTAACAAGTTTTTATTGTCATGCATAGGAGTAAATGCATTTATATACTGAAAAGTCTACTTTTCTAGATTTAGTAGATATTCATATGGAAAATGTAGGACAAAGGATTTCAAGTTGAAGGTAAATTGACCGGAGGATGACATTTTCCACTTCCACAAATGTACTGTATTTCCTTTTTAGGACTAGAAGCTATTAAGGGTCTTTTTTTAAATCACCACAGCTGTGCACAAAAATAGAAGTAGGATGAATACACTGTATACTATATGCCATCATCTTCTGGAAATCTCCTGTGCAAACAGTCCTTGAGCTGGAGACCGGAGATGCTCTGTTTACATGCGGACGCATCAATAAGCAAGGCAATTTCTCTGCAGCTCTAAGAAAAAAAAGTCCGGGAGTTGGTGCAATATGCGCCGCTGCGATGCTTACCAGAACAAGGGCAATGCAGTGAGGCCACCCTTGAACCTTACACTCGCACACGCAACAGACACCTTTAGCTAGATTACGTTGACTATAAGGCTCATGTAGGAGTTTTGCTTTGTTGTATGCAAAAACCTGCTCTTTAAAAACAAGCCTGGCAGTTTGCTCAAGCTTCCACTCTGGATCCTATGCACTTTCCTCTTTTATTCACCCCCATTTATCAACCCCTTTTCTCTTTTCATGTTCACTTCGAGATTCTCCTCTCCTTCAATATTTTCAGCATGAGCTCCTCAGAGTCTCCCTGTCACTGTCACCTCCCAGCTCCATTTTTTCTATTTCCCTCAGTTTCTCTCTTCAACTGGCGAACTTGTTCTGACTGCAGAGTGGGGAGTGGGGAGGGCTAAAATATAGGTTGAGGATTCCTGTAATGAAATGTTTATGGCAGGTGGCAACAGCAAACAATATTCCTTTCAGATACTGTCAACAGGGCTGGCGGTAGCATTAATAGCCACCTGCTAGCATCAAACACAGCTGGTGCCAATTACCCTTGCTTTTCTTAAAGAAGCAATTTAACAAAGTAAAAGGGGTGTTACATAATAAAAAAAGAATAAATGTTTGCATCTTAACCTTTAAATACAACAAATAGAAATTAAACAAAACATTTAATTCAGATACAGAGTAATGCTTCAATTTCTCTCTCTTAATCCATCCAAATCCCACAAAGGATTCTGAAAGTGTAGAACAGGCCGCTGGGAGTTGAGAAGAGGTCACTCTCACCCCCTGCATAATCATTGTGTTAGAGTGTCTGATTATATTAGAGCTGAGTGAATAACAGTAGCTGGCAGAAATAGCATCATGTTTTTGAACAATCAGTGCAATTCATAGCCTTGTGACTGACTCAGCTTGTATTCAGTCTCCCACACTCTCCTGCAACTCTTTTTTTTATGCACAGTGGTTGAAGGACAAGTGAAGCACTGCGGCGAGGACGTACTGAAATTAAGAATGGGTTCATTCACTGCACAATTGCCAGTATATCAAATTATATAAACTGAGAATGGTGAGCATCAGTGACCACACATAATGAGATTTGATTAATAGAATACAGTCAAATGTTCCAATAGTAATGATTTACTTGCTTAAAAAACACATGTTACATTATCATAGACATAGACATATTGTATTTTACTTGTTCTGACTGGCGCGGTCAATCAATCAAGCCTTAAGGCTTACACGTAACAGTAAACATGCATGAATTAGTGCTAAAACAATAAGATAAACTGACCGGAAATAAACCAATACACATTTAGTTGTATTTATAAAGAAGAGTCAAACACTTTAGCTTCACAAATGTTTGGATTTGCAACATTTCTCCTTTTTCATACCATTATAATTTTTATATTTTGGGGTACAAAACAAGCTATTTGAAGCCGTCATCTTGGGTTCTGGAAACTGTCATGGGCATTATTTGCTATTTCCTAACAACCCACGGGCTAGATAATAATTGTATTATCAAAAGAAAGAAAGAAAGAAATCATGGTTAGTTGAAACCCTAGCTAGAATCATTCATATGACTAATTGCTTCATCTAGGAGACTTGAAAGAATAATTTTACAATATGGGAAATAAACTTATGTGTGCTTTGCTTACCAAAAGTTAGAGCTCAGTACTTCTCTCCTATTTGTCCGTTAAATATGAAGCTACAAACAGTAGCCCGTTCATATTGCTTAGGCACTCAACAACTATCCTGGCTCCACCTGAAAGATGCAAATTTACCTACCAGCACCTCTGTAGCTCACTATAAGCTTTGCTATATCTCATTTGTTTAATCTGTACAAAATCAAAGTGCAAGAATGACATGTGTCCGACAACTCCTTGGCTGGGAGAAGTGACTTCCTGGAGTCTTTTTGTCGTCATGGAGATGCCAGGGAAGCAGCAGAGTAGCGGCTCCCGGCCAAGATATAGTCTGGCACATACCTCCCTACCTTAGTATAGAGCCAGCTGAGCCTTAATGCCAGGCTAAGCTAACTTGCTGCTGGCTGTAGCTTAATATTTAACAGACGGCTATGAGAGCAATATCAATCTACTGATTTAACTCACATATATCTCAAAATGTCACACTTTTCCTTTAAATGATGTATTGTCTTAACCTTTTCTATGTAACTGTGGTCCTCTTGATGTTTTAGGCCCAATTTAATGCATGACTTACTGAGATAAAGCGGTGTTAACATGCAATTACTACAATATACAGTACTATTCATGCAATAGCGGTAAAATGCAGGAAAATGCACAAGGAAGTCAATTGCTCATATTATCATCGTAGTACGTAATCACTATTTACCATTTTAACAGAGGAGGCTCAATAAACACATAAAAAAGGCTGTGTCGAGTGAGTTCACTCTGCAACAACTGGGTGCTGTTTATGAATATGTATGATGTAACAAATGCCTAGGAGCTGACCTACTTCTGTGTCTCCTCTGCTCATGACTTGGTCCCCTTCCGGGGTAACTCTGTCATCTTGCAACATACTGTAATAGGAAGGATGCAGCTCATGTACAAATCAACATGCTCCTTTTTGATGGTTTTGCAAGTGATCATAACGGGCTGCTGAGGGAACGTGCTGAATTGGTGGTTGCGCAGGACGTGGTAATGTCAGGTTATTTAGTCTTGATAAGTTTATAATTTTTACTTGCCTAAATGCAGCAGGATATATGCAGGAATTCTGAAGTTGACTTTCAAACCTTTCAAGACCTTTTTAAGACCCTTTCCATACGTTTGAAGACCTCATGACCACTTCTAGTCCTAACCGGTTACATGAGCGACACATTTAACTCCTTAGGCTGTATCAATGCAACGTAGTTCAGATAGACGGTGCGGGAACAAAGCACAAGGGTGTTTAAGGACGTTTCTATATTCATTCATAGCTACTAGCTGTGGGATTGGAAATGAGTCTTGTGCATGTGTGCCAGCTCCAAAATGAATAAGATATGTCAATTAGAATCAGGCGTGTATACATCTTCTGCGTACACACGGTTTAATGTGTCTGGACCCTGCTCTCTGCGTCCTTTGTCAGCTTTACGGCTAGAAGTTAGCGTGTGGGATTGGAAAGCGTTGATCCCAAGCCCCAAGCCCCAACCACAGCGACTTCCTGGTTGATCAAATGTTCTAGTTTGTATGTTTAGGTCATATCTCCATGACAACACTGAGGGGGTGAGTTTTTTTGTACCAGGTTAGTTTTTATTTTATTGGACGTTAAAGTTAATGAATAATTAGGGGCGTGGCCTCTTGAGTGACAGCTAACCGCTGGCCCTTACTTTTACTTGGAGGTAAACACCAGCCAGATGGACGTGTCTCCCTGCCCCCAACGTCTGACAAGATGGCGACTCCAGTAGGCGAGTACGATTGGATCAAGTTGAGACAACGGACCTCGATGGAGAGGCTACGTCCATGTTTTATACAGTCTATGGTTGATCTCGATTGAGGCTAAACTCATAGTCTTCAGTAGTTATTTTGAGAGAAGGTCAAACTCCTTGTCCTTCAACCATTTGTCAGAAAACTTGCATTTCTTTATTATCTAGGTAGTTAAACACCTGGGTGGGACATTTGCAGCAAGCACCAGTCAGTCAGTGAACAATTGTCCTTTACAGATATTATCGAATCCAGCAGGGTTGCATAAACTACAGAATCCCACTACCCGCCCACATAATGATTATATTCACACACTAACTTCAGCATACAACCTCTTTGGCCAAATAGAAACAAGCTACAAAATTGAATACCTTGCAAAATGGGGTTTAAGACTTTTTAACACTTTAAGGATATTTAATTGTTGCTCATCGATGTATCAGCTTTTAATACTTTTAATACCCTGTGTAGATGTTAGCATCAAAACCAAACGATTTGTATTGGTTCTATGGGAGTGATGTTTAAAAATAAACAACAGATGATTGAATGTGTATTCAAGTAGTCATGTGACATAAATGTGAAGAGATTCAGGAAATGGAATAAATGTGTGATGGACAAATACACGCAGACAAAAGAGATCTCTCGACATAACTAGGGCTGCACACTGGAGAGTACTCGTCTGCACCATCATATCTTTATCTGAGATCATCTTGGTATGGTGCCAAACACTGTTAGCTTCAGGAGCTGGGAAAGTAAAAATCTATTTCAGACAACATAAGAGACGGAAAGCTGGCAGCAGCTCAAATCAGACTTCCAACATTTGATAAGTGTAAATGGGCTAATTCGGTGTATCCCTCAAATGGTTGCGATCCAATACATTCCACCTGTGGCTATCAAAACACAGGAACAAAGGGTGAGAGAGGGTGAGAGGCAAATCGTTTCAACCTCTCGACAGCTAAATGAAAAAAGCGAGATAATGTACCAGTAGCTCATTCAATAGCTAAAGTAAGCTTGGTACACTGTTCCAACCTGCTCCTCTCTTGACTCTCCATTTGCTCCTTCTGTCGAACTAGCTCTCAAGGTGAGTACAATTATGTCTCAAGGACGCGTAGCCCTCAGATGGGGTCAGAGGTCTCAACGAGCACCACGTTAATGGCAAACCTCTCCTGCTTAGCATTTCACATCTAATTTGGAAAGTGCTGAACAGAGCCTTTAATTAACATCAGCCCTTCTCAAGGTTTGTAACCTGCTGGAGCACCAATCCCTGAGCTCTCTTACGCACTGAAGCTCCACTGCCTCACATGCCAATTCATCTGTTGAGTGCTGAGCTGCATTGTCTTAGAAAAGCTCCCAGGTCACTCAAATGAGAAGTGAGGATCATGCCAGCATTTCTAAATTGAGAATCTTGTTGCTAAATCTTGTTGTAGCGGTTGTTTTACAGGTTGATAGAGAGCATTCTACCACAATAATAATGTTTAAGAATTATTATCTGCTACACATCAAAATACCTAGTCTTAAACCACCTTTAATTCTTGTCTCCATATAATTTTGACTCTTACGTGGTCATTCCTCCCTTGTAGGTTTACTATTCTTAGACATGCCCTCATATCTATAGATGCAACCTCACTTAAATTACATCAAAGTGAACCGTGCATGCAAAGCTAACCTGTTTATACTATTTAAAGCAGCAACATCTGACAAGTAGCATGACAAAAATAACACCGTGTACTGCACAGCTGTAACTTTCCTTGCCCTGTGTACCGTACTGTGTGTAACTGGGCACAAATACTTCCAGGTCCTAGCATTTATCCACAGTCATTTTTTGGGGTTTACTACACATATACAAAGTTTTCTATGACTGCATGGCTTTAGGTTTAAGTCACATAAGGCTTTCCCACAGTGTTTTTTAGCAGAAGTGGACAACATCGCCTGAAGGACAGCATATATATAGATTTTAAAATGAAATCTAATGAGTGTCTATTATTAAGGTCGTCATCTAATAACTAAAATGAACCCAAAAGACACCTACAACCTTGCCTAAACCGTTTTCTAGGAAAAGCCCTGTACATCTTTTAATATTATAATCCAAAACGATGTTCATGTGCAACATGGAAGACTATGTTTACTGATTATATATTATTATATTATCATATTGCTTCTTGGTATTATGGGAAAAAATATTCTGTGCAAAAAGAGGTGCCACATGGTTAATTATGGATAATGAAAGTGAAATCATGAATTCAAGTTAGGGGTGTGTCATGCTCCAGACCCGCCCAGAGCAGACAAGCAGCAGCCAGGGCAAAGTGTGGTTAACAAAAACTACACAGCCACTAGACCACCTGTGACAGTCCCCCTACTGCAGCGTACACTGAGTCACCAAAATACTGAACAGGGAGAATCCTCGCTGCACCTCAGGAAAACGCCTCTGCGCTTGCAGGAAGATAGAGCTCTTAAACTAGAGCAATGATAAATCTGCTTCCTGATGGCCATTTATCTGGCAGGGCTGCGTATAAAAAGCAGCTCAGACTGCATCGTGGCCCAAACTAGCAGCGTTAGCACTGTGAATGGCATGCGCTCGGCTAGAAACAGATGAGGTAGCACAAAGAAGAGAGCCGACAAAAGCTAACACAGTCAGCTGTAGCTCAGCAAGGTCCAAATAAAATAGGACCAGTGATGAGCACCATGGACAGCACCAGTTTGCCCCGTCTAAGTCAGCACCATGGAGAGTGCTTGCTTAGCAGGCACCAAGGAAAACAGTCCACACAGAAAAGGGCTGGGCTAGGAAGTCGCTGAGCTGCAACTACCCCAACACAACAACACCAGTATAGAGATTCAGATTCAAGGCAGTTCTCAAAATGCGGTTTCTTTTTTTGAGAGCAATAGGTGGTTAGTAGGAGTGACATTGGTAGTTAAGCACTACATTTCAAGGAACACTGAAAACAAAGTTAAGAACTGCAGGTGCACTGAAACAGTGCCATAAAAGGCCTGACATCCATTCCATAATTAATGCTGCTGTTAAACAATTTGTTGATACTTCAATAATTCAAGCATTTATATATCTCTGTCAAATGTCAAATCAATTGCTGAAGAACAACACAACACTGTGTTACGGAATTAATTTATTAAGGAAAGCGTTGACAAGCTGAGATGCTAGACCTACCTGTTGTTGTTGTTGCTTGCATGCTTTATCACTTAGTGTCCACTTAGGAACAAAAAGCATGTGACTAAAGAGCTTTTGCCAATGGACGTAAGCACTCAGGTGGGGGTGCTTCGGGGCAATATTATACAAATCTTCCACACTCATCCTGATTATCACCACTTCATTATTATTTATCTACTGTCAACAAATGCATCCTGTTCATTTCTGTAGGCAAGGGATTTCTGTAGGCAACACTGCACCCAAAGCAGTGCTATGCTGATCTCTCTCCAAATGGGGGCTTTTCAGGACATGTCAGACAAATGAAAGAATTAAAAGGCAAGAGAGAGGGACACACGTGCACACATACGCAGACATGCTGACACATACAACTGCACAGTGAGATAACAACAAAGAAAGCCTACGAGGGTGAGAGAGCTTTTAGAACAAAAGAGAGTAAGGGGGAAGGGTTATATGGTGGAGGTGGGAGGGAGTGTGTGTGTTAGAGTTAATGTCAGCTGTTGTTGGACTAAACTGAATGTCAGTGACTGGCTAATCTAAGCAGCACTGCTTTCAGCACAGGGAGGGCGCTGCTGAGCTGCAGTGACCTCAACCAGCTTCAATGTCCCTGAAGGAGAGGGTTGGTGGAGACAAGCCTGGTGGCCTATGGTCTTCCCAAAGGCAACAGCTCTTTGTGCGTATACTATAAATATATGTGTGTGTGTGTGTGTGTGTGTGTGTGTGTGTGTGTGTGTGTGTGTGTGTGTGTGTGTGTGTGTGTGTGTGTATGTGTGTGTTAGTGTGTGTTCCTGACATACATCTCCACACTGCATCAGTCTAATCGGAGGGAAAGAGAGAGTGGGGAGAACGACAAGTGTGAGTCAAGTCATCACGCTACGGCTGACGATACACTCCGGGATAGCGCTCACTGGCCCTGGAGCGTAGCTCTTTATAGCAGCAAGCTCTGTTCTAAGACACACTCTTAAAACACATGCACACACAATAGGAGGATGATGGCCCTGCACCTGCACTTTAACCGACAAGTCTCTGTACCGTTAAAGCAGAACTGGGTGTTTTGCGTGATGCACATGCTGCTGTATATTGCATTACTTATCAAGATACTATCCATTTCTACATCAATGATGTAGACCTTTGGGCAATATATTATTGATATATGGATCTTTATGCTAAAAAAGGTGATGGTCTTTACAATCATGCAGGCTTACGTCATGACTCTACTTTTATTCTATCATATTGCTACTGTAGCTGTACCAGTACAGTCCTTCAACTTCTAGCTTTATTCCTCAAGGAGCCTTTTCCTTTCACGACAGACCCATCTGCCTCATTTACTTTTACAACCATCTCCAATCCCTACTGGGATAAGAGTGTTGCCTCCTTTTCTCCTGGCAGTGTCACAATTATGATCAAAAGCTGCCTGTATGTGCGTGCATATGTGTCTTTGTGTGTGTCAGGGACAAGTGTGGACAAAACAAATGGTGAAGCAAACACCAAATCGTCTTGTGTCAGTTAATTATTTCCAACACTGCAGATGCTGTCGCTGACTGAATACACAGCTTAAGACTTTGCTGAGGGCACTGCTTTGTGAAGGCTTGCCGGCCCTTTAAATAATACTAGAAGTAAAGGCGAAGGATGGCGCTCTGGCTACCAACACTGATACAGCAGCCGCAGCCTGATGGCAATTATTTAGACATCCACTTGCTAATTATAATAGAGGATGACAGGTGCCCAAAACAATTTGAGCGCAAACCGCCTGTGAGCTTCTGCGCGTGGTTGTCTCTGCTTATGGTTAGAGATAAAGATAGCTGAGCCAATGTCTCGTCAAACAAACGTCTCTTTTACTTCTCAGCTGGGCTCGGCTGCACGTGATTGTTCCTGATGAGCGTGTTGTAACTGAGATGCTGCGTATTGGTGGTTTCACCAGTTACCCAAAGCTGTTTGTAATAGACCTGGGAGGTGTGACCGGTATAGGAAAAGATGGAAAGACAAAATATTGTGTAATTACCTATCTTGAGGGGATATTTAACTTTAATTGTTTTAGTAAAAAGTAAGATTTTGATGTCTTTTTTAAATTTATAAGCAGCTTGAGGTGCTATATATAAATACTGTAAGTCATAATGCTCAATCCACAGAGAAATGCACACAGTCCGTATTCAGGAACTTTAAAGGAGCTGTCAGGACTTCTGTACGGTTGAGATGTCTCCTTTAACGGATATCATTTCAATACAACAAATCAAAATGGGGTTATATTCTACTGACTAACTAACCAACTATTACTTTCATTGTCAATTAATCCTCAGATTATTTTCTCAATCTCAAATTTTCAGAAAATAGTTATCTAATATAAAACAAGACAAATAAAGGAAGCAAATTATTATATTTCAGAAGCTGGCATCAGCTGATTTTTTTTTTAGCATTTTTTTTAAAAGTAACTCAAATTAAAGTCATTATCTGTAAGATTTGAGATACCTTGTTTCCAGCAGTCTCTTTGTTAGTAAGATGTAATTGTAGGAAAGCCTGTTCTTTCAGAGGACTTTTTTTTGTTGCTCATTTGTAAACTTTACTGATGCTCACTCACCTCTCTACTTCCTATATGTTAGCCTCTTATAGTAAATCCATACACACATGCATGTTCCTATTATACTTCTGCCCTTACTACAGGCCTGACTCAGAAGTTGGAAGTTCCTGATTTCCGATTACAATGAAACACAGCATAACCGGCAGTGAGAGCGCCATCTGGCAGACCAACCACTGTCAGCAGCATAACTAACATGGCAGCATATTTGCATGTAGGGAGGGAACGTCTCCACAGACGCGAAGATTGGAATACTCGGCAAAGAGGCAAGTAGAAGCGCTTTCATTAGTGGGTCATATGATCAATCACCATTTTTTTAACTCACTCTTTGTTCGATAGTAACTTAAAAGACAATTAACTAGATAAAAATCTTACAGATTATATATTTAATATTCAATTATTAAAATAGTGCGGGTTAAGTAGTTGTCTCAGCTCTGCTATTGAAACATTTTGTTTTAAGAAACCAAACAAAACCATGGTTTGGAAAGTGACATGCGACTGAATTACACTGCCACAGTCCTGCAAAAAAAACTTTTGACAATACTGTAAAAATGTAGAAAGTGGCTTCTTTATTAAGATATCAATATCAACAACAGAGGCCAGGTACAAATAAAGGAAAAGAATAATGCAAAATACATTACTTGCTGTAATTGTTGTGTAAAAAAAAAAAAGCTTTCTTTGCAGGCTTTTTTTCCTGCCTCTTTTCTTCAAGGATAAGTCCTGATCAAATCCATCTGCTCTCTACTCATAACCCAAAAGCCTTTTCTCCGCCACACACCCAGGACTATTTAACTATCCACTCCAGGAGCTGAGGGGAGACATTGAGCCTTCCCAAGGGACTGAGAAAAGCAAGGGAGGAGCCAGTAGGTGGTAGAGGGTATATCCAATCACTGAAATCAAGGCAGTTGACTAGTGAATAATGAATATAAATTGAACGCTCGATGCTCGTGTCACCGTGCACGGCTGCAGTGAGTGGGAGAGCGAGCTGATGCACAGCTGTTGATGTGTTGGGGTGATTGTAGGGTGTGTTTATGCTCACTTAAGACAGGCATGTATGACTGTCATTTTGTCTGCTTCTTTCCATTATTACTTTACTGTGTGTGTGTGTGTGTATGTGTATGTGTATGTGTATGTGTATGTGTGTGTGTGTGTGTGTGTGTGTGTGTGTGTGTGTGTGTGTGTGTGTGTGTGTGTGTGTGTGTGTGTGCGTGTGTGTGCGTGTGTGTGTGTGAGAGCGAGAAAGTGTGCGTGCTTCTCTGTGTCTGCGAATGAGGCCTATTGACATCCTCTACTGTGACCCTCTGACTCCTGACAACTCCAATCAGTAGGATGAGTGGGAGGGGAAGGGGGAGGGTGTGAGTCCACAGCGAACCGCTATGATGAGTGCGTGTATCTATGAGAGGACTTGTGCGTGTGTGTGAGGGAGAGACAGAGAGAGACTTGAAGCTCTGCACGAAAATTGCAATCCACAAACAAAAGTTCACGAGAGGAGGCAAGAAAGCTGCTTTTCATGTGATAATCTGTTTTGTAGGCAGCAGTGTAATGTAATTGAAGACATGTTGTTACATCTAACTGGCAGGTCTGCTTTCATTAAAAGTATCATCAAATCTCTGTTTGTATTATCAATAGTTTTTTAAAATTACAAAACAGAAGTTACATCAGATGAGCAGAGGTGCATAAGTACTAAATCGAATCAGTTGAAAAGTTGTTCTGTGCCTCCACCTGAAAGAGGAATACTATGAGGGAGGTTGTATTTTCACTAAGATCGCTATTGGAGATAGAGTCACTGACTCGGAGTGCAACATCATGCAATATGTCACCTCCTATTAAACTAACAATTAGGTATTAGCACTATTGTCTGCACTAGGGTTTGTGAGTCACATGCCTAACAGTGTGACCTGCCATTTTCTATCATCAAGGTCCAGATTTAGATTCCACATTAGTCCCTACATGATGCCAGGCGCCAGTGTGAATAAGAGAGAGGAAAACCGTGGCACTTTATTTAACACAAACATAATCCCAGATAGTTTTACTCTACGCTCATGACGAGAGTGAACCCAACGCCATTCACGCACACGTATGTGTGATTTTTAACACACACCCCAAAAGGGGAAAAAACAGTACACGGTCATCCTCCTTCAGCCACTTGGAGAAATCAGGCTCCCAAGAGTTGTGTAAACAGCACACATGGCTACATACAGTAGAACATATTCCCTCATATCCCCACAATATGTAGTTTTCACTTTTTTTGAGAATGGAGGCACTTGAAGAAGCACTCATCACTTTTTTTTTAAGATAATTGATTTTGTCCTTCAGTTTCATGTCAACCTAATTTTTTAATATCAGGAAGCTACGTAGCACGCATGGCGAAAGGGAGATGACGACAGTGCAGTGTGTAAATTGAGTAACCCCTTCCATCATTGCCCTAATGTGACAATGAATACAGGGATTTCTTAATCCTGTGAGAATTGGCCATTTATATTACAGACATCCTGAGGTAAGACTGTTTTACCCCACGTCAAACAAATCCCGTCCGAATAGGCTGCAGCCAATGCTAGCAGCCTTGTGAGGATGTATTGACTGTCCACAGCGGGGCTTTAACCAAAAGTCTAAATTCAGCATGCTCATAATGACAATTCTAACATACTGAAAGGAAGTTACTTTTAGGAAGTATTGGAAAATTCTTTTAAAAAAAGGATGATCACAGAATATGAGCAGAGGCCGAGCGAACGGTGAGTGTGAGGATTATGGATGGAGCGCAGAGCGGGTTCTTTTAAAAGTCGCGTTATCTCCATCGCCCACCAATTTTGCTCTTCATGAGTTTGAAGCATGTCTGAGCCCGTCTCTATGTTACTGCAGTGCAGCAGTACATGCAGATGAATGGCGCCCTTGCCCTACCCTTCTGTTTTTTGGAAAGAGCGGTGAACGATTAGAGCGGAGTGTGATGAAATCTGAGTTGAGCAGTACTGAGTGGAGCAGCTTTGAGTGTGGGGAACGAACCGATCATTGAGCAAGGAGCGGAAATTCTCACCACTCCACAAATGCTTTGCTAATAATGGCACTAGATAAAAAGTTAAGTTATTGCCATCCATCCTGAGGGGGACATGAATGTCTGCACCAAATCTTATGGAAATCCATCCAAAATTTGAAAAGACACAAATGTCAACCTCATGGTGGTTCTAGAGGAAAAGTTATTAAGATTCAGCCTCTGGGAGCCACATATAACTGCACAAAATGTTTTGGGAATCCATCTATTAAATATTGAGAAATTTAACTGGATAAGAGAAAATATTGACATGCATTTGGTTCTAAATGAAAAGTCAGCAGATACATTAGGATGCATCTAAGGGACACCATGGAAATTTAAATTAATTAAAGTAATTAAATTTCACTGCAATTCATCCATTAGTGGACCAAAGTGATGGACTGACAGGCCAACATAGGAATTCCTAGAGCAACAGCACTAATAAGTATTAGAAAATACTACTTTAGCTACTTTTTGAATGTATAAAGACCTTTGCTCACTACAGTATGGCAATGATAACATGTAAGTACTGTTACACGCATTTAATTCTGCTGCATTAAAATAAAGGTCCGTATGGCATGATAATCAGAGCTATGTGCACGTATGAACTTACCACTGTTCATGAATGCAAGCCCATGACATGATGAATAGGGTTCAAACAAATAGACCTGTTTTCAATTTACACAATTAAAAAGGCAGTGGAAAATGTATGCTGCTGCATGTTGTCATATCTTTCAAAGCAAAGAGAAAAAAAATGTTAGCATGCTTGCTGAGCAAAAGCCTGGAACCCGTATTGAGCAAAGATTGGGAGGGCAAAACCAGAGTGAATGTGATTTATGCCTAATATGGGCACTCAGTTTCATAAGGCCATAAACGTACTTTCATTTCAGAGAGTACTTTGTTACCCACAAAGAGCCCTGTAAAAAACCTCTGCATCACAAGATGATATAGTAGAGGTAAGTGGAGCACGTGTCGCTCTCCCAGTCCTGAAGTAGATCCGTTTCATACTTCTATACGGGTGAAAGTATGGTCCACCATGAGAGGTTTAATAGACGTTTCACTCACATGACATCAGCCAATAATAGGCTTTCCATTGTTTACAACCAAACACGTTTTTTTTTTCCCTTTTCCTGCCGGCAGTCTCAGGCACTCTTTCATAGGCAAGTAAAAAGCGTCATATTATAAATTCCCTGGTCTATTATTACACTTGCAGTAATGACACATCCCACACAGCCAGTGCCAAAGAGCTCCGCTTGGGAACAGGCCCAAGGCACTATGTTACACCTTACTAACTACATTGGAGTGATTGAAATCTGAGAACTGAGTGCTAGACCTTGTTTTTCTTTTGCTCTGTACGTCACAACTTTGCACATTGCATGTTGTCTATCCTCTGCTCTTTAATGCTTAGGCATTCTAGGGCCATTGAGCTTTTCATGGGCTTCAAGAGCCCATGAAACATCATAAATAACAGATTAAAGAATGTGCCTTAAATACACAATTATCTTGAAGAATGGCATTTCAAGTTGTAGTTTCGTTGGCCTTGAACAATATGGTACAATCAGACCACTCTAGATATACTGCAAATATAAATATAAATGTATTTAATATACTGTAAAATTGTGGTGGTTAAGTAAAAGAGGCCTAGCACTAGACTTACCAAATTAGTAGAATTGTTATATGGAAATAAAATGGACCCATTTGTTTTGCACCATTTGGAGAATGCTAATACACAGTGTTACATTACTTGTTATTTCCCCATTTCTGCTAAACCATCTAGTGCATCATGCACTGATTTCTCATTCATATGTTTGTAGGAACATGTTTTGAAATATGTCATGTGCTACAGTATCCCCAATGATGCAAGTGTAAGCAGCGACTGTAAAACATGAAGTAATCAAGTCTCAGACCTATGCATGGGAAATATTTAGCCCTTCAGTACACACTAGTCTGAAAGACAACAGCATAAAGTGCATCGATATGATTGGCTTGCCTAATCCAATTACATTAAGAAACTGTTGTTCATTTAAGATGTACATTAAGCTCCAATTTGAAGAATATTTTCTGATTAGCAGACGGCAACAAACAAACTAATTGTTGTGTCTGGTGATTTGCGCTGCATAACATGATTCATGCACTGTCAATCAAATTCTACTCCTCGATGGAAGGATGCACTGTTGCTGTCAATCGCTACAACCTCAAACATGCAAATGGAATGGAGGCGCATCTTCATGTAGGTGTGAATGGAGTGTGCATATCAGTACATTGAGCTTGCTTACATTTGTTTATCCATAGTTGTATTTAATAGCCCTGACATTTACTAAAATTGATTTCCTTCACTGCCTTGCATTTGTTTGAACATACAACGGCGATGACTCTGTAATCCCATTTTAATTAGAAAGATGTAGCAAGCACGCTAAGCTCACGCGCTCTATTCCCCGCAGCGATGCCACACTGGCAAGGAATCAATCACCAAGGCACCGGTTGCTAGGGCAACAAACAGGGGGCTTCTGCACTACTGTCTAAGTGGTAAATGATTGCCGGTGTAACTCATTGCCGGATGTGAGGAGTTTTTTTTATCTATTTCTCTGTCTCTCTCACTCTCTCTTCTCCCCCACCTCCTCTGGTCGCATATCCAGAGAGTTAATTAAAAGCAGCCAACATGAAATAAATCTAAATCTGAGTAGAAATGAAACATACGGTACAAACTCAATTCCCACATCGAGGGGGTTGACGTTGGGTGGGGGGTACCAGGAAGGCAATAGTAGTGATAAACGAATGTGCAGTGTGAGAGAGGTGTGAAATGAAGAAAAACACACATGCCTGAAGAGACTGGTGAATGGAAAGAGGGAGGGAGGAGCCTAAGGAGGCGGGTGAATCCAAAGGAAGTCATCAGTTAACATATTTCATATTTCAACGTGGACCCTGCTTTCCCAAACTCTTGATCCAGTTCGAACCACTATCGACTGTTTATCATTTATTCATCACATCTTCTCTCACCTACACAGCACTTTATCCAACTCTGGCACACCAGTGAGACTGCAATCATGGCTGGAAAGCAAGCAGGCACCAGTTTGCCCTAATATGACAATGAATTTGTAAAATATCCATGTCTTCCTTTTATTATTATAAAACAGGTCGAGGTGCTAAGTAAGTATTGTGAAAGTATTAAATTGCTCAATCCACAGAGAAATTCACACAGTACGTGATTAAAAAACTGTCTTTCAATTAAGCCGAGAGGGTGAATATAGGTATATTCTGACAGACAGTATGAGAAAAATGTTTTTTTAAATATTAAAGCATGTGTACATGTTCTAGTAAAAAAAAAAAAAGAAAACACAATACAACTATGAACCTGAAAATGAGCTTAATATTGAACATTTAAAAATTAAAAATCTAAACAGTACAGTTTAAAGAAATGTAAAACTGTATTGGTTATGATGTGAGCCAGAAATAATCTAAATCCCAGAAATGACAGGACATTTAATACATTAGGGCTATAAATACTATATCTGCAGTCAGATATACTATATTCATAATATTTAAACTGCATCTCCTATTAATTAAAACATTTTCAGACATTAAATCCATAACATTGTTGGCTTCATCTAC
Organism: Echiichthys vipera; assembly: GCF_963691815.1. Lineage (NCBI taxonomy): Eukaryota > Metazoa > Chordata > Actinopteri > Perciformes > Trachinidae > Echiichthys > Echiichthys vipera. Next base: position 10,899,720 of record NC_139847.1, on the reverse strand, counting down.
TGTATCTGTTAAAGTTTCAGTTTTTTTTAATTCACACAAAAGCCAAAAGGTGACTTTTACATTCCTTAGGGCTGCATTCTGATATGACAGCACATTTTAAAAATGAGCTGCGTGCTCTGTCAATATTTAGTACCTGGTGTGTGAGAGAGAGAGGACAGCAGTAAAAAAAACAAAAAAACAGACAATAGCAATTCATTACTCCGCTGCAAAACACACACAAAAGATCAGCACTTAACTTCACAAATAGGAATTTTCCTGATTGAAATATGGCTTCACCACAGCAAAAGAGAAAGGTGGGACAAGCTAAACAGACAGTGAACTGCAGTGAAGCAAAAAGTGACCATTGCTGAGCAAGCCCTGAAGGGATCCTTTACAGCTTCGTATCAGATGGCACTCACAGAAACCACACACTGTCTGTGAAGATCTCACTCTGCCCAGTGCTGCAGACATTGTTCTTGAAATACCGAGGGACAGGAATGCTGGGAAAGTTGATACAATACAACTCTGTACAACACAGTGGCTCAGCACAGGATGTCAGTTCAATTTCAACTTTTGAAGGAATTCATACACAGCACAGATTTTGCATCCCAAGTGAATAAAAGCAAAGACATCCAGTGCTGCAACTGCTTGTTTATATCCAGTTTCACAATGAGGAGGAATTTTGGAGGAAATCTACTACCGAGCGCATCAGCAAACCTACTGTACACCTCTCTCTGTCTCTTCCATATTGCAATGCAAGCACTACAACATTTACGAACCTAAGTGTTTAAAAAATGTTCAAACATCCATCTCTGAAGCTATCTTATGTAGCCATGGGCTTCTTTTTCATTTCACCAGGTCATCTTACACTGGTAAATGTTGGTGCATTCGGTGTAAAGAAATATTCAATGTCAGCTCTCACAATGCATCATACAGGCCCAACCTTATTAAATGGCATTATACAAGTATATATAGTCCCTCTGGAGAGCAGCAGGATGAGTAAACAATGTATGGCTTTGAAAACAAATCATACCGACATGTCTGACAGTAAATCCAAGCCTACCTAGAAACATTTAAAGCTTTAAAAGGACAGTTTGACATTTTGGAAAATGTGCTCTTTTTCTGCAAGTGGGATAAAAGAAATTTAAAATTTTCTCTCCTGCCTATGCCTTATGTTTGGAGCTGGAGTCAGAATGTGGTTAGCTTAGCTTAGCATAAAGACTGGAAGTGGCTGGAGACAGCTATTCTGGCTCTGTCCAGAGTGAAAAAGTCTTTATGTTAAGCTAGGTTAAATGGGTCCTGACTCCAGCTCCATACTTGAAATAGTAAATAAGCGTATTTCCATAAATGTCAAACTTTTCCAGGATTTAATCTGGAATACCTGATTTTTGATATTGGTCAATAGTAAAATGATGTATCATTTTAAAAAACAAATTGAAACAAAAACAATAAAAATGTTTTCTCTATGTGTAAATATTTAATATTTGATCGTTTAATAGCTCAAAGAATGAATTGAAAAGGCTTTATGCTTCACAAGAGAGCTTCGATAGCTGATCATGGGATGAAGAAGAGGGCTATAGTTCCACATGATGGTAAACACTGACATAAACAGTTTCTGTCAATACTGCAATATACTACGACGTCGCATGTAATCTAAGCCTAAGCATTTCCTTGCCTAATTCTGTCCTGTGAAAATAGTAGCATTTTGCAGCATCTGAGATGTCTTTGGCCAAACTATGTCTATCCAACAAGCTCTTTGTAAAATAGAACACACACACCACATTGGCCCGAGAATGAAATGGTGTGCACTCCAGCAAACTCAGGTTGTCCATCTGGCAGCAGGCAGTGCCTGTCTATCCACTGGGATCATTTCCTTCCTACTCTTCTGCCTCCCACCACTGTCTCTCCAATTAAAAGTTACACATCAGCCTCAAGTCTGAGCCAGACTTCCAGATGGTTGGAATGATAGAGCCAGCTTTTCTTCTGGTGCATTGTCAGTGGAGAAATCAGTTACCTGTGTGTCTGTTTTCCAAAAGTGCTGTGCAGTTGGGTGGTTGGCGGATGCTTTGGGAATTTAGCAGAGTTCTTGTGCTTAGTTAAATCCCCAAACTCTGCTCTGTACTTTTACACACAGCAGTCTGAAACTGAGCTGGGAGCTGTGGATATAAAATGCTAATACAGAGCTACATTTTGCTTATGTTAGGTTAGATGAGATTGTTAATTTCTAACTTTGCACTCAATTAGAGGAGCTTATGCAATAGTTGAGGTTTGCAGTAAAGATAATGCATGTTGTTACTTTTGCTTCATTACTTCATTAGGTTTCAATTTCTCTGGAATTAAAAGAATCACACACAGTGGGAGAAAATGAATTCTCTTTTAAAGAGACACTCAGACCTTTATTGAAATCTTGATGAAAATGTCAAAGTTCTGCAATTTCACAAGACATAATTTAATTTGCACTCCTACTATGTTGTAAAGTAATCCATGAAACTATGAAGCAGAAAGAGTGGAAAGAAGTAAGTGAATATCTGAGAATTCCATGAAATGCTGGCTTACGTATCAAATATTTGTCTGAACTGACATGAAAGGTGATTTTGAAGACACTGAGACCTTCACAACACAGACATCCATCCACCCATCTACTAATGCAAGTTTATTTTCTACTTAGCTTTGACGCGCTGACATACATGAAGCCGTCAGTGACCGAAGATCACAGGAAAGGCATGTCAGCCTTTATTTTACCATCACAGCGTCTAGCATATGTCATCCCACATGCTTAAGTGCAGTTGACAGGTAAATCCCATGGCTGAGTATTTCTGCTGCTCTCACACTTCCTTGTGGCAGTCTTTCTGTGTATGAACGACCGTCACATCTCTTGAGACCAGGAGACTGCAACTCTTGCAAAATATAGAAACCAACTTAAACAACTGAGAACATGATCTTAGCAAACATAGGTTGAGAAAAGACATAAAAAAAAAGAGTGCGTTGTCTTTGTATCGTCAGCATCTCCTCAACGTATCCATAGCCAAGCCTGTAGAAAAGCATCAGCTTAAAATGTACCCTGCAATTAACACCAATCCAATGTGGGAGACAACTTATGTTTTTTTTATGCATCATTGCAAGGCTGGCAACCACCTGTCTCCATGATGTGCTCTGCTTGAATTCTTTAATTCTTCAGTAAGCACGAGTTTTTGTTCCAATAAAATCTGACAGGCACATCTAATGATAACCGTATCTGCCAATAGCCCAGTTCTTCAAAGCAACATGGGACTTCAGCAGAAATTCAGTTTCTTGAACTGCCTTTCAATTCTCTGCTGCCAGAATAGATTGTAACAAAATTTGAAAGCCTTGGATGGTCAAGCTAAATATCACTGTGGTAAAAAATCGTACAGTTTTACACAGATTGTGAACGACTTTCTTAGCCCCATCTCACACAATGTGAGATGCAATGAACTTGAAAGATTATTGCAATTGTACAGTCATTATTCTATATGTTTTCAGTCTGCAATGCTCTTGCTAACCAAGCTCAACAATTCAAAGAGAAAGAAGAACAGAATACATCTATCATACAGCGCAGTGAAATCTTCAAGAGGAAATGAGGTCAATTGGCAATTGAATAAAGTCGATCTTTGGACCATTGTTACCATTTTGGAGGCACAAATCAATACAAACCACCACAATGGCATTCACTAGGGTCACCCCTCAATGATCTCTGCCAGGAAATGTGTCTATTGCTGTCTCCTCCGTCAAGCTCATTACCTGCTGAAATCGGGCTGAAGATGAACTGTGTGGGTGAGCCTCAGGTATGCCCCTAATAAGTGCTAAAGTAGCATGGTGGGCAGTGGGGGAGAATACACGGTGATAATTGAGAGCATAATGGTCACTCACGGCATGTACACCCTCTGTGTTAAATATAGTCCATAATGAGGAGCGTATCAGATAACAGGCTTTCGCTATATACTCCATGAGGGTTGTGTTTGAAAGGGGTGATTTCACTGAAGGTGTAAAGATAATATTCTCACAGGATTACCATCTTACTAGTTTAGATGTTATTTACACCAGAAACATTAGCTTGCGTTTATGCTTGCAACTTGCAAGGCTGGCTTATCGACCAGGAAAAGTAAGTGACTGTCCCACTGCTCAGACCCCCAGGGGCCCTGAAAGCCTCAGCTTTACAGTTTGTCATTTGGCTTGTGGCTATTTTATTCATTGCATTGCATATTTGTTTGGGAATATGCACTGCTAAAGCAAAACACAGCTGAAATCGGGTGCTGCATCATTAACTAACATTGATAGTTGCCTTGTGTCCAAATATGTTACTGTAGCTACTGTACTTTTAAAAATTCTAACATCTTAAATCAAACAGAACTTATATAGCGCACATTCCTCCATAAAAATCAAATTATTAAATGTGATTAACACCTAACACCCCTTGGACAATGTGGTATTTCACTTTATGAGAATTGGTTGGGTTTTTTTTAATGATTCTACTCTCTGGAACTCTCTTCAAGATTAATCAAGGTCTGTCACAGTGTGTTTTTTTAATAGCAGACCAAAGGATTAGGGGCGTCAATTGAAGCCCAATGGTCATTTTTGCCCTTAGGCCCATTTTAAGGTTGGTCAAGCCATGTGAGGTTTTAATTTATTGTAATTTGTAAGGATTAGGAGTATACACCCCTATTACTAAAAAAATGCTGTACTTTAACTCGAGCTGAAAATAATTATAAAATGATCAAGTTATTATTAGTGCTCACTTTTTCTTACTAGGGGGCTGTTTTTAAACATTTCAGTCTAGCTTCACAATGTGTGTCTGACACAAGACTTATCAAAGCTGGACCTGGACCAGACAAGCTTTGGATTTCTCAGTGTGTTTAAGTGGTATGCATTTGGCTGCAGTCAGATATAGTATATATCGCTGCATTTTAAATCATTTACAGGATGCTGTCTTTTTTATTTTATGCTTTTCGACAACAACAAAAAACAAGCGCAAAAGTGTTTGGAATTAATAGAACAGTGTGTTTATCTGCTCCAACATAACATCTATGTCGGGCTAGTAGTAAGTAGTAACCTAGCCTTACTTCCAAGGCCGAGGAGCATTTTATATCACATTGCTTTATGGGATTACATGTAGCTTTAGCCTTTGTCTTTTGGTATAGCATCATGTATGTGGCCCTCGAGTGCATATTTGAGTCAGCCAGAAGCCTTAGAAACAATCAGTTGGAGATGTTTCCTTAAAACTCATGGAGCTAATTAGCAAGCATAATTAGTTAGCATAGTTAGCTAGTTAGCTGAAAAAATCTGCTAGTGACTGTTGAAAATTCTGAATCCAGAAAAATGATGGCTAACAACTTGATGTGATTATTTGTAAATCTACCAGTTACTATTGATAACTGCATGCATGCCACGCAACAACAGCAAGCTAATCAGGAGTAGCAACAGTAACTAGGGACGGCAGGGCTTAGTGAACAGTCAATTCAAGCATGATTTCATTTACGCTATTTACTAATTCCAATGATGCCACTTTCAGATACATTTAATATTCAACCACTGCTAGTTTTCTATTACTTACCCCCATATTGAACTGAAGTATTCATTGAAAATACAACATCCATATTCTTTTCTATCAACAAGCGTAGAGCTAGAAAAGAAAACCATAAGAAATCTGAAGGTCTCCCACTTGTAACAACTTATTCTTTATTGCAAGTTGCAAACAGAAATATGGGAGTGTTAATCAGTATATGCTTACTACTTTAGCTTCTCATTAAGATGAATTCAATACATTTACATAAGATTTCATTAGTTGGCAGTATCAGTTTGATCAGATTTGAATACGCCAGATTTCTCACTCCAGACACATCTTAAAGTATGTAAGAGCCCCATGGGGGAATGGCCGTCTTGCGGAGCCTTGCAGGCAGATTGACGGACATGGAGCCTGCTGCCCATCGTCCAGAGGTCATCTGCAGCTATAGTTTCGGCATCATAAACCTGGCGTCTGTCAGACTCAGACGAGGAGTCTGTTGTGCACTAAACAGCAGCTGTATCAGAATAGATAGCATAGTTAGCAATTGATTATGTTGTTTGTTAGCTTTTTAGCCTGTTAGCTTGAAACTGTCAGTAGCTGATAGCTATGATGGCAGTGTGTTTTCTCTCTGTACTGAGAATCCACTCTGAGCTGAAGGTTTCTAGTTTCTTTGTCAGTGTTGTGTCGAAGTTGCTCCCCCGTCAAATAATGTTTCCCATATTTGACAGTGATTGGTTTATGGATTAGTGACGTACCACCTTAAGCTTGCCGGGTATACTTTTGAAGTGCACAGAAATCTCCTCCTTCAGGAATGGCACACAATACAAGTATAGTTATATACAGAATAGTCAATGGCAAATACTTTAGAGGAAATAGACATCAATTTAAAACACATATTTAAGTGGAGGGGGACTTTAAGTGTTAGTGTGCATGTACATTCACTTGTTACAATAAAATATGCTTGTTTTTCTTTGTTCTTTAATCCTTCTCTGTATAGAGATGACTTGCTGCAAAACAAGGTTGAAAATATCTACAACCAGATAGCAGTGTTATCGTCAGCAGAAAGCACAGGCAAATTGGCCTAATCATTCATTGTTACCAGATCAAATCATTGCATGCTGCAAGTCATAAACAACTGCTTTAAAAATTAGAGACATTTATGGTTACTGTTTCCTAGAAAAAGCACAACATCTTTGTTGTGCCAGTGAGCGAGCAAGGTCAAAGCAAAGTCATTTATCTCTGCTGAGTTGGAAATTAACTTCTGCCTCCAAGCAATTCAACCTACTAAGAACCCTGCTATGCTGCTGACCTCTCAGGCAACATGTGTGTGGCAAAAATAGCATGGTGGAGGGTGTATGACTCCAGCAGATTAGCATCACATTGTTGATATGACATACATTCACAGGAAAAATGAGAACATCTTCCAGCCATTTTAGTTGCAGAATGAAGATAGGGAGGGATAGGGATAGAGAGGAATTGGGGTAATTTACAGGACAAACAGGAGCCTATGTGGAAATCCATGGTATTAATCAGTAAATATGATTGTCAATTTCAATTAGGATCCCTGTTGGTCTACAATTCAAATTGCATAGAACTAAATCTCTGCTGAACAAAAAAAATCCTTTCACAAATTAAAAAATCATAAAAAAATACACAGAAAGACTGCCGACTCTCCATTTTCCAAACTTCTTACAAAAGGGAAACAAAACATGCTCATCATGGATTAAAGCTACGATCTCTGTTCACCAATTGGTTATACTTCTCAAGTGTTTTTTGTGTAACAGTTACACATCATAATCCTGATAAATTTCATCATGATAAAAAAAGTAAAGATGTAGCCAATGAAGCGTATTACCATAATATGAAGCTGTGCCTCACAATGGTATTTTGTGTATGATTTGGAGCTGTCTTCTACATCAGGCTATATGGCAAAAAAAAAAAAGTTATATATGATTTACAGCTATAATCTTAAAACTATAACATTTGTGCATCAAATACAATGCTACCCCCATCTTTTTAGCCTCAAATAGTCAAGTTCATGTAAAAAATTTCACTGGCTGTGGTGTATGAAAACAACTTAAACGGCTGGGCTAATCATCCATAAAACTAAAACACACATTGAAAAAAACTACAACAAAAACTATGTTAATCTGTTTTAATTGGTTTTAGTTTTAGAGTTTTCGCTTTTATTACTGTTTTCTTTTTGCCTTTATTGTTGCTATGACTTCCAGCGCTTGTATGCTCTAACCAAGCTCATAACCATGTCCACATAAAAAAAAGCACCCGTTTTCCATTTCAGGCAATTTCATATAATATGCACATGGTCACAAAGGCACAGATTGATGCAGTATGACATAAACTATGTTTTATTCACGGGCCAGGTCCCATTGCTCAATGTTACAGCAAGAGTAACTGGGAAAAAAAAAGTTTGAAGAATGAAATTACAGGGATTTGACATCAAAAAAGTTACATATTGTAGCTTTAAGACATCACCAAGTTGTGGGTGCCTTTGTCAGCTCAAGCACACAGTGGCTCGCAAGTCTGAAGAGATCAATTTACTGAGCCCTGCTCTCTTTTGTGTGGCCTCAGAGATTCTGTTAGAAGGGATAATTGTTGTCTTCCATACACTCGCGCTAGCTGTGGGGACTCACCTGGAAAAGTACATGCAACGTCGTGCAGAGAAATCAATACAACAGAGCTAATTGGGCTCTCAGCAGAGGTGCAGGATATGGCTGAAACTTATACTGGTTTCTACCAGCCAAAGAAGATGAAGAGCAAAAATGTTATGTGACATGTAAGACTGTGCACCTCTTAGTTACCAATGAAGAAAAAAGCTTCGGATCAAATTCAAGTCTGTCCAACTAACATTCAACACTGGAAGGTTGCGTATGGTGCATTACATTTCATTCCCAGGACGTGGCTGTCTTTTTAATCTTTTTAACCACACGTTCGATTTTGCTACAGTATGTTGAATATCAGAGACAATCTTTACTCTCTCACTTTAGGCAAACAGCATACTAATACAGTGGCTTATCTACTAGAACTAAAAACGGCTTCTAAGATACTGATTCGTACATGGCAGTCAAACAATCATTAGATTGCCTGTAGCCCTTTATAGCACAGTAAAAACTCTTATCGGCTTACAACACCTTGGAGTCTTTTGCAAACCGAGTAAGACAAGTATCCACAAGTTAATGTAACTCAAATGTCTGACAAAACAATGGCAAATAAGTGAATCTACCTATTAGCAGATGAAATTAAATAGATTGTGTTTCTTGGTACAATTTGTACTTTCAGTTCTTTAAATGGGAAAACAGAGACAGGACACTATCGGCACATAACCCCCATATAATCATAATTTTATGATATCTCTCTTTGTAGTACATATACAAGTTTCTCTACAAAACCATGTTTTCAATTAACAAAAGCCAGACATTTCAAATGATAAATGTTGTCTAAGCACAGGCAGCTGTACAAGGATTTTCCCTAAATAAAATGCAGTGTAATATGCACAAAATCTTGATTTAAATACAGAACTATCTGATAGAAGAATAAGTAAACAATATTACAAATCTGATCACATATGTGATCCCAGTATTGGGTACTTTACAGTTTTTGATACTCAGTGTTATCCATACATTTTGGTTGGATCCAAAAAGTATTTTAAGTTCATAAAAATGCCATATTTTGCCCAAATCCATGATTGGTGCAACATTACCTTTCCATACTACTATGAGAGTCCTTATATGTAATCATTGCAGGCTATAGCAATGGAATTAAATGCACCCCTATAATGCTTGGTAAGCAACGTACCGTATTAACATATGATAATTCATGTACTGCATATAACCCTTCACTCTACATCAGCATTCCAGCCTCCCTCAAATAAATTTAAAGGTTTTCGAAGCTGTGAAACAACCCTTCATTTCCTGATTCAAAGGAAAAGCACAGATTTATTTTCTGGTGGCTGCTTTACTTCATGCGCTCTATGTTGGCAGCTATGGTTGGGATTGTTTCTCTGTCCCTCTCTTTTCTTTCAGACTCTGAATCAGCAGGTCCCTTCGGTAAACAAGGCAGAGTGATTGTTGGATTTGCATATTCCTGAATAAATCATATTGCATTTCTGCGATAAGCAGTGCTCTACTGTTTGGTAGCTTTTCCTCCTCCTTTTCTTCCTCCTCTCTTCTTTCTACAACATTCACGCATGCTGCCACGAATTAACCCTGATCATGAGGGACCACGGCAAGTGAGAAAGAGCTGCTCAAAATTCATGTTTTAAGCAGTAGGAAAACCATGCCATTGGCCCCTGGTGGGCCCCGACTGCCAAATACGTGGATGGTTAATCAGGCCTGATAATGATGCATGCCTATGTCCGCCACCAAGGACAAGGATGGCAGCCATGCTCAAAGGGGGTAGAAAGCCTGGGAGGAGAGGAGGTGGAGATTAAAGAGATTGAAGCTACAGAGAATCAAGATTGCTAAAGAGATGGAGGTGGAGAGGAGGAATAGGAAGATAAGTAGGGGAGGAGGAGGACTCCCGAAGAGGAGTCTATGAAGGAATGCAAAAGAAGTCTGATCCAGTGGATGAGGCAATCTAATGTGGGTACAAATGACTATTTTGCGTGTGCATGTGTGTTCATGCACTCAGCTAGCCAGGCATATGGACATGTGTGCATATTCACATCACTGTGTCTAATGGGGCTGGGGGATATGGTTCTTAGTATGAACATATCTACAGACTGTAGCCCTGTTTATTTACAGCCCTGGCATGCTAAAGAAACGACCAGGAGAGAAAAAAACCTCCATTATAGCCGCATGTAGGCCTGAGCCTGAGAACATCAGTTCAGCTGATGAGTGCTTTTTTGCTTCTCCCCCTTATTCCCCTCACCTCCTTAGGAGAATTGGGCTGGTGGTATTTTGGCTGTGAAAAGGAAACCATCGGACGGCAGGGGCATGAATATTCCAAATGACTAATGTTGCACATGCTTATTTTTGACATATCTGGCTTCCGCAGGGAAATAAAACACTTCTAATGCAGGGGGACCATCTGTTATCTGTTGCTGGTGTTTCAGAGCAGGCGGGCTCCGTGTGCACACACACTCGCTCATGCACACAAAAACGCACACAGGCAGACGAACACATACACACACAGGCAGACAGATCGACACATTCTCAAACAGCGGGAGGCGTACATACTGTATACAGCGAGGCACATGCACACACACATGTACTAACAGTAAAATCCGTTGGGAGCATGCACAACAGACAGGCTCTAAACTCCTATACAAATTGAACACTCCTTTTTTAATTCAGTGTGTTTGTCAAATGTGCTGTAAATCTCGAGCTGTAGGGTGACAGGGAGTGCACACGCTTTTTATGCTAGCCATAAATACCTGGGTCTCTCTCCTCGCAGCAGCTGGAGAAGGATAATATGCTAGTGGTGTGAAGGGGGAATAAACTAGCTGCATCACCTTGAAAACAACACATGAAACACTCAAACAGCCTTCTACATCAGCCACACATCTACACTAAGTGCATTCTCACTTAGATTTGTTTAGAACTATGGTCAAAGGAACAGATGTATTGTAAAACAAAGCCCTCTCATGCATTGATAGGCTGTTTGTTATTCTCAGACAATAGCAACGCTTCTAAGTATGCTAGAATATTTTATTCAAACTTCCAGAATATTTAGAAAATTTGGGAAAGCGACATCTGCTGTAGAATTTCCTTTCAGCTTGGTGTTTCTGCCAGTGTATCGCAAGCCCAGCGGGTTGCCTAAGGGTCTATGTCCATGTATTGTTTTTAACTCAGGACAAGCGCTGGCAGGGAGTTGGGGAGCGCAAAAAGCAAAAGCTATGCATAAGTTTACACTAGGTAGCTAACCTAATGCTGCATAAACACAGGGTTGACTACACAGCTAACAACTAGCTTACACACAGCCTAAGTTGACTCTCTGCCAGTTCGGGTTGCCAAACGTCCCTTGAAAAACGGAACGCGTCCTGTATTGAGCTGAAAAGGGACACAATTTGTCCCGTATTACCGTGAGAATCAAAAATAGTATGTGAAATGTCAATAGAATGAATGAATAAATGGCGCCTTATAAGAACATTTACGGTAAACTTATTCTCAGCCTCTCCTGCTCTGTGACCACTCACAAGAGTATGACGATCCAGAATCTTGCTCATGTCATTGGTCGAGGTACTGTTGCTTGCCAAGAAGATACCGGAAGACAACAAAGCAGCGTGGATGGCAGTGATGCCGACAGTACTTTACAGGTCTCGGGCGGTACATCTTCTAGCAGCAATGCAACTACTCCTCCGAGAAAAAAACAGAAAAGAATGCAAAGATACCGAGAGGAATGGTTAAAAGGAAAAACATGGGTGGGAAAAGTGCACGATACCATCTATAAAGCGCACTGTGCTTTTTCCATAGCCCATGGTGGACTGACTGACCTAAAGCCACAGGTATCCAGTGGTGGGCAGTGGGCACCCAAGAAACATAAGGGACACCAAAACTAGGGGAACCCAAGACCAATTTATTGTCCACCAGGCAACGCCAGAGGCAGGTATGGTAAATAAAGATTTTAACAGAAAGTGGGAAAGTACAATGAATGTGCTGAAGCATTTTTTTTAAATTGTATTTTAAAAGATGTTTTGTTTTGATTAAATGTGTGATACAAGCGTGCATGAAGTTAGCAGTAACATTATAGCTGTGTGGTGTGTGTACAGTTTAGGCTATTTGTTGTTGAATAATGTTCCAGCATTTGTTTGCCACCTGCTGATTAAAGTAAAGTTGACTGCATTACGGTTACAAAGTCAGAAAACCATTATATTTAAAAAGTTAGCCAGGTTAGCCATTGTAAGCAGTACAAGCATACAATGCTTTATGCTGTATGTTTTGCTTGCAAACACTGTAGCAACATGTCAACAGAGGAAAAATCGACAGTACTGTGTGTACGATTACTTAATGAGAAAAAATTGCAACCACTAGCTCTGTGCACCAAGTTTCATAATTTTCTAGATGCTAAAACCTCAGAAACTTTTTTATACTTATTTTTAGGCTTTAAAAATACAACCCCAATTCACATGAAGTTGGGATGACTTGCAAATCCTTTTCAATCTTTGTTCAATTGAATACATTACAAAGACAAAATGTTTAATGTTCAAACTGATAAACTTTATTGTTTTTTTGCAAACATTCACTTATTTTGAATTTGATGCCTGCAACATTCCAAAAAAGCTGGGACAGGGGCATGTTTACCACTGAGCTACATCACCTTTCCTTCTAACAACACTCAATAAGCCTTTGGGAACTGAGGACACTAATTGTTGAAGCTTAGTAGGTGGGATTCTTTCACATACTTGCTTGATGTACCATTTTTTTTTTTTTTTTTTTTTTTAATTTAATTTTTTGTATTTTGCACTTCATAATGCACCACACATTTTCAATAGGAGACAGGTCTGGATTGCAGGCAGGTAACGACACTCTGTGGGTCTAGTACCCACACTCTTTTACTACGAAGCCACACTGTTGTAACCTGCAGAATGTGGCTTGGCATTGTCTTGCTGAAATAAGCAGGGCCGTCCCTGAAAAAGACGTTGCTTGGGTGGCAGCATATGTATCTCCAAAACCTGCATGTACCTTTCAGCATTAATGGTGCCTTCAGAGATGTGCAAGTTACCCATGCCACACACATACCCAACACAACCCCCATAGAGTCATAGATGCTGGCTTTGGAACTTTGATAGATGATAACAATCCAGATGGTCCCTTTCCCCTTTGGCCCAGAGGACACAACGTCCATGATTTCCAAAAACAATTTGAAATGTAGACTCCTCAGACCACAGCACACTTTTCCACTTCATCCATGCATCAGTCCATCACAGATGAGTTCAGGTCCAGAGAAGCCGTTGGTGTTTCTGTGCGTTTTTGATATAAGGCTTTGGCTTTGCATGGTAGAGTTTTAACCTACACTTGTAGATGTCGTGACGGACTGTGTTAACTGACAATGGTTTTCCGAAGTGTTCCTGAACTTACGTGGTAATATCCTTTACGGAATGATATTGGTTTTTAATGCAGTGACGCCCGTGGGGTCTAAGGCCACAGGCATTCAATGTGGCATTGCTGCTTACGTCCAGAGATTTCTGCCGATTCTCTGAATCTTTTGATGATATTATGGACTGTAAATCCATAAATTCCTTCAGTTTGTACGTTGTTCCAAAACTGTTGAACTATTTGCTCACTCACTTGTTTACAAAGTGGTGAACCTCGTCCCATCCCTGCTTGTGAATGACTGAGCCTTTCGGGGATGCTCCTTTTATACCCAATCACGACACTCACTTGTTTCCAATTAACCTGTTTACCTGTGGAATGTTCCAAACAACTTTCCCAGTCTTTTATTGTCCCTGTCCCAGCTCTTTTGGAATGTGTTGCAGGCATTAAACTCAAAATGAGTGAATATTTGCAAAAAACAATAAAGTTTTATCAGTTTGAACATTAAATATCTTGTTTTTGTAGTGTATTCAATTGAATGAAGGTTCAAGATTTGCCAATCATTGTATCATTGTCATAAGTTATCTACCAAATGATTTTAGATTGTAATTTTCAACACGGTCGTTACAAAAATCATTTAATTAATCACACTACGATACTAGATATTTGAGATTTGTTTGGTGCATCTTTCCACAACCACTTAAATATCTGATAATTTTTCAAACATTCCGAGGACCAAAGACAGAGCAATGTCAGAAGACTATCATGTTATATGCAGCTACTACAACTATCCACTACTCCCAAAGGTGAGGCATGTTGCAATGAAAAGGCATGTATGCTCTATTCTCAGCGCATTTTATATCCACAAGGCAATTACACACAGGATCTAGTTGATCCATTATGGGTATCTTGGGAAAGATCCTATGCATATCAACAAATCTCTGAGCTCGTTTGTTTAAGAACATATTTAAGTTTGGGCTGTATTAGAAAAGATTTAATGTAACGTACTTATACAACATTTTAAAAATAAGGGTCAGAAGAGCAGTGGGGGAGAGGAAGGTGAGAGGGTTTAACAACCTACCTCTGTCAGCTGCCTTTAAGTGAGGGTCTTCGACCACAAGACCGGCTGGTGGACCATGTGCATCTTTGATCTACAAGTACGTAATGGAAGCAGAAAGAGAGAGAAAACAAGGTCAAAGATCTACACACTTGTAAGACCATGGGTATCACTTGCATTAATGTATAAAGGGACAAGAAAAGTATCTGTGCATGTATGTGTGTGTGTGAGAGAGAGAGAGAGAGAGAGAGAGAGAGAGAGAGAGAGAGAGAGAGAGAGAGAGAGAGAGAGAGAGAGAGAGAGAGAGAGAGAGAGAGAGAGAGAGAATGAGAGAGAGAGAGAGAGAGAGAGAGAGAGAGAGAGAGAGAGAGAGAGAGAGAGAGAGAGAGAGAGCGTGATTTTCATAAGATCATTCCAGCTCAAGTCCATGACTCTAATATGTACCTCCCAGCAGACATTGAAAACACTGTGCGCTCGATGCTGCAAAATACAAGGTACCTTTCTGCACACTCAGAGGCTCCCAAGAGCCTTTGAAAGACAATTTAATGATTAAAGACAACATGCCTGGATGCTAGCATTCTGTTTTAGGTCACAGGGGAAAAACAGGCAGAGCCAAAACAGTTTTGGGTCTTTAATTTTCTTTTTAAGAGGCTGCCTTTAGAAAGATCCAAGTCACATTGCAGATCCTCAACTTGTGGAAGGTTTTAGGAAGATAATCACTAAATCCTTGCTAGAGTAAATACTGTTGATTGCTAAGCTGTGGCGGTAAAATATTGATATACCGAATATCAAAATATTGACATGTAAATCTCGCTAGGAATCTACCTGAGGTTAGAATAATGTGTGTTATTACAGCTGTGCAATATTCTGTTGTTGACGCTTGTAGGCATTCTCTATTATAAAACGAAACAATAAAAATATTGTGCAAGACATGACAAGATTCCCACATATGGGGCAGAGAAAATATGGGTCTGATTTGATGTCTTGTCGCCTGCTGCATGCTGTCTGCCAGACTGTAAACTCAACTGTGGAAGTGAGAGGCGTTGCCGAATGCAATGTGACTCACCTAGGATGAGAACAAAAACCTGCTTAAGATCACTGTGACACTGCATACAGTATTTGAGGTTCAGAATATTTTTTGACAGATTGAATACAAGAGTGAAAATCATCATGCCAAATAAACAAGCTTTAAGAAAACATGTCACTGAATCTTTGGAAATAATAATACACAAATGTTATTCGGATTAAGCTGCATCAGCTCAGGTTAGAGATAAGGAAGGGAATTTCTGTTGATCCTGAAATCGGTCTATTGAACCCAGAACTTTTGTTCCCTCCTCGATAAATGTCTGAAAATAAGTAAGTGAAAAAGTTACATTTCAATATTTTAAGATTATTACCATCCCTTTTTCAAATGCTAGTAAACAATGTGCAGAATTACTAAAAGATAGAGTTATCCAACATAAATGACAAGGTAACACAATCCATTTACCTGCAACTCTAAAGCTCACTTATGAAGATGTTATATCTCACTTGTTCAATTGTAGTGTCAAAACAACACACTGTTTTTTGTGGAGTTATGTGCTATTTATTTGGTGAGCTGTTGATTAAATACTATCTTTTTCTATCTTAAGTGCAAACCAGTTTACCTTTTAGTCTTATCTAAGTAAGACGCATAAGAATGAACGGGTCATTACCCCACTTTTTACATGACTACTTGCACAAGTATTTGTAAAGACGTGTTTATACCATGGACTCCTGTCAAATACAGGCCAGCAGCATGTAGAAAGTGAAAAGCAATAGAATAAGAATATATCCAGGTATGTTTGATTCTTATTTTAGTTTTTCATATGACATACACAGTCCATTTTTCTGGTTAACAAGGATTTTGGTTCCCTATAAAAGAAGAAGTATCATCCTGACAATAGTTAATACTCACCTAGCAACAGTAGCCTCAACAAGATAAGTCTTGTGCACATATTGTTGGCCTATGAGAGGCAGAAATAATGGAGGCATCACTTCAAGCCAAGTCTGTCCTCTGTCTACCTAGCTTTTCATGTCCACATCATTCTCCAGTTCTTGTTTGTGTCTGAGAGGGAGACATCGGCAGAGTAAAGCCTTCAAGCAGCCACATATGCTGCTCCAAGAAATCAGCCAGCACACAAAAACAGAGGCTTGCTCTTGAAAACTGCCTGCCTTTGAAGGATCTTTATTTTCCGTTCCCAAGCTGCAGGAGATGTGTGTAACGACTTAGACATACAACGGGTGCACTGTGGGTATTTGTCCACCGAGAACCAGGCCCAGTAAATGAAAAGAGGGGCACACATACCCAGGAAGCGCCTAATTAATTGACAAGCAGATATTTCTGAGTTTATAATCATCAAACAGACTTCATTTTGTTCCCCCACCACCACCCTCGCCAACCCATCTTCCCGGGCGACTTACTTAAGAGACTTATCTTATAAATACAGCCCTAATCAAAATAAATGACTAAAAGCTCTAAGGGAGTTGAAGGCTATACACATTTACATCAGAGGAACTGATGCCATTTAAATAGCCGCCTGTGCACCAACTTAAGGTTCAAATCACAGAGAATCCTAACTTATGTAATACTTTCAGTGTTTTGTATTTCTTTTTTTTCACAGTTTGGCAGACCTATATTCATGACAGCCAAGTAGGAAACACGGCCTCCTTCTATGTGTGTTATGTTAAATTCCCTAAGCATCATGCTGTTAGTGAGCGTGTCATATTTTACAGAATATTTTTTAATATTTAATGTGTCACATGCTTTTGTCTCTTTGAATGCACTTAACATGTGCATTCTCTATGTTTGTGTACATTTGTTCGCTGTACATGATTTTCTACACACTTACTACTCCACATCCCTTTTCCTGTTTTGCTCTTTGTCTTTTTTTTTACTAAACGTAGCAGTGGCTGATTTTAACAGTGATGTCCAACAAATGTGAAACTAGAAGATAGATGGATCGTCAAGTTTCCCATCAGCCCAAGTTTTGATGGATATGTTACTGCCACAAAGCCCGATAAAACAGATTGAACAGACTGTGAAGCCATATCTCTCCAATATACTACAAATGTCCAACAGCTCTCTGGTGGTTTAAAGTTGTAATCCGTAAGAACTGAAATAGTTGTTTCTAGCGGCCACTTTAGCGGTAAGATGTAACTGCAGGCGAGCCTCTGGGACCTCATGTCCCAGACACATAAGAGCAAGCCTGACTTGGAATTCAGACTTGAACTTTTCCTTTCAAAGCACTTTTAATTGTCAGAAGTTGGAAGTTCCTGATTTCCAAGTACAAGTGAACGCAGCATGCTGAGGCAAAGAGTTGAATGGTAAATGTGACACCGTCGCTAATGCAAAGTGAACCTGACTGTGACATTAACATTACATTTGTTGTTATGTTTTTGATATGTTTTTAATATGTAAAGCTGTGATGTTTTGTTTTATCCCTGAAATGCTGAATCTCCAACTGCACAACAAATTTACCCTAAGGTACTAATAATGAAACTTGACTCTAATGGCTCCTGGGAACAGCATGGAAAGTACAGAGAATTTTTATTTGTTTGTTTGTTTGTTTTTAACACAACAGTCACGAAAAGAAACTAGCACTAGCAAAATTAAATATTTCCTGTTCTTATTCAGTCACTTTTGAGATTCATGCCCCTATACATATTACTCCAAACCATGGCTTTTCAATCAATTTGGAAATGGGGATGGGTGACGAAAATGATCAAAAATGAGGGGCTGGAAAAATATGAGCATCACATTAATGGATATTGTAAAACAATGCAGCGACATAGGTGTGAGTGCAACAAGCTTGTCAAAAAACAATCCTTGTGAATCTAACATACCTGTTAACCAGAGGTTTTCACTCAACTATTAGACTAAAGTACAAGTTTGAGACTCTTGTCCTTTGAGTATTTTATGTCCATGCTACTTTATACTTCTACTCCACTACAAATCAGTGGAAATATTCAATTTTTTACTACACTGCGTTTATCATTAACATTTGAGAGTAAATACAACTTAAAATTTTAATAGTATCTTTTCAAGCGCATTCCTGCCACATTTTTATATGTTGGTATAGAGTGGATATAGCTCCTAAGCTGTAAATAACAGAAAAAATGTGTTTGTGGGAGATTGAATTCAGTCCTGAGATTTTAAAGTCCCATCTGAGAGGAGATCTTGTATTTAAAAAGGTACCCGCGTCATTCAATGTTTTAAAACCCATATCTTAACAAGACAGGATTGCAAACAATAGGCGCCAAAACAGAGAATTGATTTTTGATCCCAAAGTGTCTGGTATTTTTAACAATAAAATTATCTTTCATTCCCTGTACTGAGATTGCATTATTTTAGGTTAGGTTCTTTATTGTCCCCAAGGGGATAATCGTTTTCACACAAGTCAGCTCTTTTTTTCATTTATAAAGGGCATATCTGACAGAACCAGTTAACATCCAATATTTTCCAAATCCAGAAAGGTGGAATTAGCATAGTTATTTAACCATTCAGTAATGTATCTTATTTGTGAGGCCCAGTGGCCTTCTGGTTTTATTTTTTGGAGGTCGAGCTGGTCCGTCCTCTTAGGGCGCACTCACACTGTCCTTCCGTATCGTGCCCAAACAGGTTTTACGGATTAAGCCTAGTTCGTTTGACCAGTGTGAGCCCAACCGCTCCGCGCCTAGCTGCGGAGAGAGATGGGGGTTTTATAAAGCGTGTTTGAACATGTACGAGCACGAGCGTGCGCACGTGTACGAGCACGAGCACGAGGCCTACGGCGGCTCTGACGTCATTGTTTGTGCGCCTGTTCGGACATAGAAAAAAAAAAAGACGAACCATGCGCGGACATTTAACAACATCAATGGCGGCGAAAGGTTCACGTTGCTGTGATGCGGAGGTGGAGTGTTTACTGCAGATTTGGTCGATGAAAACATTCAAAAACAGTCGGACAAGACCCACAAAATCTCTGAGGTCTATGGAAAGATTTGTAAACAAAGCGACGCATCGCGATGACGTCAATCAATGCGCGTGACATGTTACGGCGTGATGACATATGGACAGGCAAGAAGCATTTGCGCGAGGCCCAGGCAGTGTGAGTACAAACGGGCTGGCCAGCCCCCCCCCCCCCCCCCCCCCCCACTGGCCAGCCCGTTTGTAGGGAGGGGGGGACAAGTACCCTAAAGCCCGGGGCACGGTACGGGCGGACAGTGTGAGTGCGTCCTTAATGTTAGGTCCAAACTCTTTTTGGGAAATGTTTGTTTAAGTACAGGAAACTGAACTGAACACATATGCACACAGATGATAAATGAAATCACAACACAAGTCTACTTCAGCACAAGTGATACACAAATGTCAGCAATTTCACAGAAATAGACGGATTTTGGTCCAAAATACTGCCGCCACAAGTAAATGTGCATCACGATAAAGACATATATTTCAGGTCACACTCTTGGATATGTCAGTAATAATTAATAAATTTTTAGAGTAATAACTGGGTAATATCAACAGTTGACCTGTAGTATTAACCTTTCCACTGTATTACGTGCTATACTTCTAATATAATGGACCAATCATGCAGAAACTAAAATGTTGTTCTGTTTTTTCATTCCATTTAAATTGGTCATGTTTGAGGATCTGAGGCTGGCAGCATTTAAGAGTATATCAGGCAGTACAGACAGTGTGTGGTGCACTGAGAGACGGCGTGTGTGCTCTGTGAGAGGTAAAATAATGACAGGCGAGGACGGATGGCTGGTGACGCGCTGACGGGAAGAGCGCCACATATTTTGGGCCTCAGGCTGGGCAGCTGTAAGAAAGTTCTTCTCTCTCATCCCCTCTTCCACTGAATGCTCCCTCCACTCCCACCCACCTTACCCCCCCCCCCCGTGTCTCTGTTTAAACAGAGGACAAAGACGCCCTGAGTGGTTTTCCTTTTTTCGATCCCACACATGGCTGCTGGCACTTTCCTCTTCTGTATCTCCAGCTCACAGCGAGAGGAGTGACAGAGTGAGTCACGGTGGTTTTAACAAGTAAATCTTTTGATTAATTTTAATGGCACTTCCTAACAAAATCTTCCACTAGGATAACATCTTCATGTCTATTATTACATGTTATGTTTTACTTTCACACGAGTTGAGATTGTTTTATACGAAGAAAAAAAAAAAGATTACAATGGCTTTTACCGTATGAGTCATGTCTTCTGGAGAAAACTGTTTAGACATTGATACAGTTAAAAGGCTACCTGTGATGAATGCTGCATTTGTGTTTATGTGTGTATATGTGTGTGTGAGAGAGAGAGAGCAGGTATGATGCTGGTTGTTTAAGCAGCACACTTGACTTTGAAAGTGACAGTCGCCGGTAAATTCATGGACATAAGGCAGATTCATATGTAACTAAAGTCGATTTTTTTTTTTAATGAAAATGAGGAACACACACATACACATGCACATAACATCTTTTTTACATCACTGGCACCCTCTGCTGCATCCTGGGAACCCAGTTCAGGCAAGAGTGAGAGCCAATTAAACGTCTTTAATCTCGGAAAATCACTGCATTTCTCTGTATGTATGTATGCGTGTTGGATGGCTATCAACGGAGAGAAAAATGGCAGCTTGCGTGTCGCCGTCACACTTTCAGGTCATGCCAGTTGGCTCCTCCGACGTGTGACAGCGGTGAGATCCGCACAGAGAAGGAACAAGAAAGTAAAAGAGCAGAAGGGGAGAACATGGCAGCCGAGGACTCTACATCAAATGAATATTGTCACAACAGAGCGACAGAGCCGCCCCTGTTAACTGTGACACCATTCAGCTGCTCGTCACACTAAGCAAGGCAAGGCAGAGACCTACTGTAAGTCAAGCAAGCACACTGTTTATTAAATAAGAGAGTAGGGGAGAGCAGCGATGCAGCGGCAGCAAAGTGAGCATACTGTAGTGTTGTCAAACCTCAGTAAGTAGCATGGAAAGGCAGCATTTTCTCATCCCTCCATGAAATTGAATGTTGTGGAGGGAAATGAAGTGTGCCTTCAAATAACAGTAAAGCCAATCATTGAAGCCTGCACTTTAGAAATACGATTGAGAGGCTGCCGCTGGAGTTTGAGTAGCACTGAAAGAAACAATAAAAGTGATTATTTAGTGGTATTATTTTATGGTTGATGCAGCATATTTCTATAATGTGGAGCTCAGTGAAGGGGGCGGCTGAGGTCAGCTTTAAAGGTAAAGGCAGATGGATCTGTATCATGAAAGAGGGAGTGATTTCTAAAGTGACTTGAAAAAAAAGACAATTCTTTTGCAAACAGGGCACTTTTCATAATTCACCCAATAGAAACATCTAAGTTTGCAAAAGAAGCACAGTGAAGTTTCAGTATGATCTTAAAAGCATGTAATGAATTCATTAAGTGCTATAATTGTTGCAGTCTGTGCAAAAAAAAAACAGATTTGTGCCCATATGTTGGCATTTCGCAACAGTATCAGATGGATCGGCAGAAGTTCTGTAGTCATACTAAAATTTAAAGAAACAGCGAAATGATCAGCAGCCAGATTCTCGCCCGAAAGAACTGACAGAAGGAAAACAGGAGGGGGAAAAAGGAGTAGGAGTGTCAGGAAGACAGACCAAAAAGTAAGGCTGTCTCCTAGCGGACGGTGGCGTGTGGGCCTGTCAGCCGTCATTGCGTGCCACTCTCCCTGCTCGACACAGTGAAACCGAGGCAATGTACCCAATGAAATATTCACCGAAGTTGTCTTTGCTTAAAAAAGGAGGAGAGAGCGATGGGAAGAGAAAAATGTGCTGCGCTGGATAGATTGAGAGTGATGTCAGGTTTGCTTAGACCTCTTTAAAAGAGGGGGAGGGGCAACAGGGAGACCAGCAGGGGTTCCATTAAATGTTTACACAAACGTACCCCCTAACAGTACGTCAGTCTCCACAGCAAAAGCCTCCCAATCTCCAAAAACACTCTTAATTAATTCTGCTGTACTCTAAAGCATGCTTTGCTAGTACTGCTGAAGATGCTGGTTCTTGCTTTTTCAAAAGATCTTTAAGTGTAAGGGTGATTCTTTATTTTAATTTTTTGATGATTGAAGTGAATGTGGCATATTG
Organism: Echiichthys vipera; assembly: GCF_963691815.1. Taxonomy (NCBI): domain Eukaryota; kingdom Metazoa; phylum Chordata; class Actinopteri; order Perciformes; family Trachinidae; genus Echiichthys; species Echiichthys vipera. Next base: position 10,877,071 of record NC_139847.1, on the reverse strand, counting down.
TCACAACCTTTGAAGAAAGTGTAGTGCTGTTACTTGGGGTAAATTAGGGGCAGTGAATCCACCGCTTTCAACCAGGATGCACTTTGACATTTGAACACTTGAATCTGCCTAAGAACTACGGATGGAAATAATTATTTACTAAGAATCAAATAAAAAAATCAAGGTAACTACTGAAATTGTATTGGCATTCTTACTAATGATATCTATTTGCCAATACCAGTCAACGCTAATTTTAAACATACAGCCAAGTGTGACAGTCTGCAATCTTTTGTGCTGACTGAAAAGTGGGAAAACGTATGTGTCATTTTATAATTCATAACAGGCAAATGCAAAAACTGGAAAAACAAAAAAATCAAGGCAGAAGAAACTGAGTGGGCTGCACAGAGCCCTCACGTTGTTTACTGTAACTAAGGTCACCCTGGTAACCCTTTGACGAGAGAAAGGAGGGCAGATAAAGGCATAACAAATTAAAGAAGACTGAATAATTATCTCCTAATTAGGCAGTATGAGAGATGTAGTGATTGGCTTTTGGAAACAGACAGCACTGTCACTGTTGTCGTGATGAAACAGGTATGCGTGGAAACGCCATTAACTGTTGCATCTTCTGTGTAAAGGACTCTGCGCTTTGTATCTGCGTGAAAAGGTCAAAATATGTTGCCAATTTTATTGCAACATATTCTATAATACACTCTTTTCCTGATCCAGTTTTCTGTTTAAGGCATCTCAAGAAAATCAAAGAATGATGTCATATATTAGTTCGTTGAACATATGGCTGAGGATGCAACAAAGATGCTTGATGAGGCATAGAAACTCAAATGCTTACAAGTGGTTCATGACCCCTTTGAGAGTTTGAGTGCTTTACTGACGTTTAAGTGCCAAACAGCAGCTGAAATGTCTCCTACAGTAACACATTAACACAGTAACAGGGCCAAAGCTTGAGACAGCTTGATAACAAAAATGGTTATCACTTATCAACACTTTTTCACAAGTTGGTTTGTGGTTGTTTAGCATACAATAATGGATAAATCATCTCCATCACACCAGTGGACGGAAAGATATACAACAAACATTAGTAAGACTCACAAAAGGATCATTGAAGTAGTACCAGAAAATGTACTACTCATGCAATAAAAATAAAAAAGGTATTAAAAAGGTTTCTTACAAACAGCCAATTTTGGTGATATTTGTAATGTGGGCATCAAATTCAAACTAACGCTGCTACTACTCACAATAGTACAAACTAAATCATTCCATTTCAAGTACTGTATATGTATTTCAGTGGTGTTTTCATAAAAAGATGAGGGACAGGAGTTTGCCTTATAATTCACATTCTATGATGGAGCAACACTAAGATAAGCCAGGCGGATGGTGAAATCTAATCTGGACCCCAATGTTTTTTGTCTATGGAAATGACTAGCTTCTTATCGGCAGAGTGGGTTATTTGAGCAGATCCTCGCTGTGGCTTAGCGAAGGGACTCAATCACCGCTGCCCAGTGATAGGCCTCACTTTCGCCCTCTCCCTCTCTCATCTTTTTATCCGGAGCAGCGGAAATGAAAGGATGGTATCTCGTACTCTCCGCGTTCTCAGTTCAGGAGATGGAGAGAGGAGCGGACATTTTCTTTTAGGCCTTAGCTGTCAGATGAAAACATGTGGTTCATAAACCTGTGCCCAGAATGAAATATGCTGATAGTTTAGAGACTCTGAATTAGCACAGATACGAGAAAGGAAGGTATTATGAGGCTATTTGTGTTGTGCCTGTCAAGGTAAGATAGAATAATGAGATACATTTAATCACACTGTGGTAGAAAATAACATCACCAGCGGCTACATTTACAACTCTGGAGTAATCAAACTTTTGCACATTTCGGGTAAAAGGAATACAATATTTCCTCTTTTTGTGCTTATCATTTAAGTTTTCTCAACATTTTTCCTGGAGGTTATTGCACACAGTCAGTGACACACAGTGATACAAGTGCTTTATTTTCCGATCTATCTAGCAATTGTTAGAAAGTTGTTTTTAAACAGCCAGTGGAAAGATTTGGGGTATGGATAAAAAAAAAAGGACACAGAGAAGGAAAGATTTGAGACAATTTGAATCTATAGGTACCTATAATACTATAGGTGGATGAAGAAAGGGATCAATGAAGATAGATAAAGGTTTGATCACGCAGCATTTATGGGGATTAAATTAATTTCCTGGTGTACAGTAACTGAGAACTAATCCATGGAATAAAGGAATAACGGAGACAATGAAATTGATGAATGCAGTAAGGAAGACAGAGCTCACCTTCACACTGTCTCCTGTTGTCAGGATGTCCCAGAGTGTGTGTTGAAACTTGGTAAGATCCATCTGATGGCCTCCACCCAACAAAGCCTGGCGGAGAGTAAGAGGTAAGAGTCATTTTTTAATCCAAGTATGGTTACTTGGATACAACATCATGATTGATAGCTGTGATGGATTCCTGATTGATCGGGCAGGACTTCGATACCGCCCGATCACTACGACTTGGACTTTAGCTCCAACATGACAAAATGGCAGCGCACGTATAAGGGATATTTCGGCTTCACTTTTGTAAACGAGGAAGTGGAGACGTGTCATAAAACTTTATATACAATCTATGACACAAACACATTAAATGTGCAAAATACTATATAAATCAAACATAGAGCATCTGTATGTCTACTGGCACTCAACATATAAGGCTTTCTCTTCTCCTTTAAATTCTTAATAAAACTTAATAAATGGCCTGCATCAAGTATAAACATCACCGCAAAAGACACATACACTTTCTGACACATATCTTGAGAAGCGCACAAGCTTGCAATCTCTCATCTATTACAGAGTGCCAGCTGGCCCCAAAGGTATGGGCTTATAAAAAGTGCATTACATAACTGATAATAAACTGCATATCATCCATCTCCCATTCAGCTCACCTCCCAATAATCCCCGCTGCCATATCTGCTTATCTATTCAAGTCACTCTCTCATTAAATCAGTTTTTACAGGGAAACGGAAGAAGTTTACTGCTTATAGAAGTCAAATACCATTAATCATGGGGTAGGCTGTAGTTATACAGATATACTGCATGTTTTAATTCACTCGAGGACAAGCACATCGTTCCTCCTATCTGAATAATCTCCTGCGGAAAAAAACGGGGTTGGAGGGGGGGGAATTGACAAGCAAATTAATCCACTGCCTTTTGCCAGCTGAAATGTAAGTCAGTGAAGCGGTGCGTACCAGTGGATGCCCATCAGTCACAGGATCTCGTGCAAGGCCTGAAAAAGCCGAAAGTGATGCTGCTGCACATTGGGAGGTAAAGGATGGGGACGGAGGGGTGGAAGGTGGTGCGGCTTTCAGTGTTTATTCATCTGAAACAGTGTCCCCTGGAAGCCATTTTGGCAGCGATGTATCACAGCAGGCACTGACCTTTAGATACTATGCACAATTAAGCTAAGCTAATAAACATGAGTGCGGATCTGGACATTTGGATTGGAAGGCAGGTGCTGTGAATCACCTTGGACGTGAGCGGTGGAAAGTTCTTTTATGCTTAGGCAGTCTTTTTCCGAAGCCAAATTGAAATGTGTTTGTGTGAAATGAGCACAACAAAATGCTGTGTGAGAGGAAGGGAGCTGAATATGGCTAAAGTTCACTGTTTGTTAGGCAGCATTCAGTCTTTATTTTTGCTATTGGTGACACGTTCATGAGCTTGACCTTTTTTAAACAACAAGTGAAAGTTTGTTTAAAAAAAAAGTTGTTATCAAATGTTTGCTTGTTCCAGCTTCTTATGTGTAGGGACTTGCTGTTTTTCTCTTTGTTAGATTTTTCCAATTGAAAATCTTTGACCCTGGACTGTCCGTGGTACAAAACAAAACCATTTGAAGATGTCACAATGGATTTCCAAACTTGTGATGACATTTAATTGAAGAAGAAAAAAAAAAAGAAAGTACCTTTATATCTGCCCTGTACTATAGTTTGTTAGACTCTGTTTGGTTAAATACTGTAAGCATTAGACTCATGGTTGCAGCAATTCTCATATTTCCCTCAACTGTTACACCCATCAAAATAATTGGACAAAAAAGGACAGTTGGGAAACTAATGTGATCCTTTTCCACTCCCACATTGTATAACTGAAATGAGCTTCAACCATGTTAATTTTTTGAAATATAAAAACAAAACAAACTCTGGCTAACATTAAGGGAACAAGGTGTTGTTTGCAGACCAAATTGTTACAACTGCAAGTGAAAAAAAGAAAGATGAAAATTGCCGGATCTTCACCCAAACTGTACCTTTAAGAGAAGTTATATAAATGTTGTCTTGTGGGTAAATTGCACATTAAGCGTCTATCACTTTTTTGTAGCAGCACAAATACTCTGTAAGCTGTATTTAAACAGCAATTTCTGAGAGATTTGACTCCTGTCGTGTAAAAATTCACCAACAGTTCCTACAAATAAGCTCTAGAGTTGATTTAGTCACACTAAAACCAGGGCTGATATAACAGTATGCCGAGATATTGCCTTACAAAGAGAGAGGGAGAGAGGGAGAGAGAAGAGAGGAAAGATCAAATAACATTGCTACATACTGTGTTATGTTATTTGATAGATCCAGCAAGTCCCAGAAGCACAGTTCTACAAATACCACTTATAGCCACCTGGCAAGACAATATTAGGTTTCTAGTTATGAAATGCATCACCTTGCAAATATGTGGAAACAAACAAAAAGATGAAACATGTTTTAGAACGCACACAACTGAAGATATTACTGCTCCCACACATTGTTTAAACATATACTGTACGTGTGTATACTGAACGTACACATACATGTGCATAAAGTCACATATGTAATAAAGCTGCCTGCTACTTTGCCTGCTTTTTATCCTCAGCCGTGTATATAAATACAGAAGTACAGCACGTTCAGATAGAAAAGTACTCGCTGTTCATCCCCTTTCAGGTTTTTTGACAGACGAGGACGGAGCAATCAACCAAAATAATAGAAGTCAGAGGCAGATTTCCCAAGGTAGCGAGATCACTGGTCATCTGAGCCGATACAGAATCCCCCAAGCTCAAAGGTCCAATTTGAAGCCCAGATGGTTTTCACTGAAAACCTGGTAATTTCAGCCCGGATCTTTGTGACACAAGTGAAACTCATGTCTTACTTTTAATTTGGTTATTAGAGATTATTCAGGCAAACCTGGAGCGATTGTGGCTGTGGAACTAAGGTATTTAACAGTGGAAACTATATTTCAGCCTGTGAGTTTTAACCCTAGTTTTGTGACAGATAAAGGTAAAATGTCAATAAGAGAAGACAATGATACCATGATAACTGAGTGAAGATATGACTTATTAAAATGTAACTGGTACAAATGAGCTTTTATACAAACTAAATGCATAATTACAGTAAGCAACAATTGATACATCCCTGAAGCTGATAAGCCACATAATAATCTTGCAATACACCAGCCTGATTAGGCCACCTGAGGCAAAGTAATTAGGTAAAGCAAAATCAAAGTTAATGCTCTAAAGCTTTTTGGCTAACTTCACTTACTGTAGATCTGCAGAGGCATACAGTCATCTTAAAAGGGGAATATTGATGCAATTGAGCTTTCAGTTTATAATTTCTTTGCTTATTCAAACTTATGCTTGTACGTATCTTATTGTTCTGCATCAAATTAAACTTCAAAAAGATTTGTTTTTGACCATATTAATCAGGCTGTAATAAGTCTATGGTGTGCCAGAAAAAAATAAGCATTTTCACCTTTAAGGCTAGAGAAGAATTACATTTATTTACCTGTAATATCTTTTCTTCATCAGCTCTAACTTCAATTAAAAAGTCCACCGATTGCATCTTCCCGACAAAGCTCAATTTCAGCCTTTAATTATGTAAAAATGTGTTGTTGTTAGATTCTTTAACCATGCTAATGAACAGTGCATCTTTTCTTAAGATAAAAGCGAGAACACACACAGATGGATCGATATATAGCAACGCATCAGTCTATATTTTGCTCAGTATCCGGGCCCAGGGAACATTTCATAAAGGCCATAGGGTCGGCTTATCACAGAGCTAAATGCCAATGTAATTATTAGTGTCTGGAGATAGTGGAAAAGTAAGCACATCCTGCGGCAGTACACATATTTAATTAATAAATGTCAATCTGTAGAGGGAGTGAGGGGAGTGCGTGAGAAAAGGGGAAGAAGCAGGGAGGGAGGGAGTCAGAGTGACAACGATACTGATCCGAACATAAGTGCACAGGCACACAACCATAGCCGCTGCATGTAGAAATGCACTCTATAAGGAACACAGGAGACTGAGATTATACAAGGAAGAAAACATGGTTTTAAACAGGTTCTTAGTTTAGGCCTTGTTAGAAAACAACTACAGAGATACAGGAAATTGTATGGCTTCTCACAATCCCATCAGAAATCATAGTTCCAGTTCAGGAAATAATGTGATGATTGAGTATACAGGGGAAAAGGGGAAAATCTTTGACGCATGTATTATTTACAATCCTTTATGTTCAAGGACATTATAATAAAGCATTAATGGCTAATGGTCAGTGTTGCAGATCTGGGAAATGAGGCTGTGCCTTTACGAGCTCCTATCAAGAAGTATTACTGTATTTTCAATGTAAAGCACAGAACCCACAGAGACATAAAGACAAAATGTACATCCCACACTGCCCTTATGTTTTTTAAAAGAATCTCTGACAATTCAGTTGGCCATTTTATAATCTATATGGTCCGTCTAAAGTGAAAACAAAGACTTATGAATTTGAATGAAGATAAGGACTTCTATGTCCTGCTAACACATATCCCTGCACAGTGACTAGCATTAGCATGGCTGGTACTGTTTCATACTGCAGTAAGTTTCTGCTTCACCTTTTTGATTGTGTGTACCCAGCAATCAGGGCGGGTCTACAAGAAACCTGACCGATACGCACAGAAATATCTTCGCAAAGCATTTTGGCCTTTCCAGTCAGCAAACATGTCTGGTATCTGAACCCCTGTGACGTCAAACTGATGGACCCAAGTGTACTGAAACAAATGCGGAGACAGGAGAGGTGCACACTCATGCCACTGTTGTTCAGTAACAGAAGTCTGAGTCCCGTCTTCCTGTGGTGAAGGTCAAATGGGTCAGGTTTCCTGTCTCTTTGCTTTCCCTGCTGTCAAGGGCTATGCACACAACAGGCAGCTTGTCACACAGGACGGAAGTTTCCATGATGCCCCCATACTACTTTCTCGCTCCTTGCCCCCCTAAATCGCACCCCCCCTATCTTGGAGTGCTACTCGAGTCATGACTACACCTGGGACCCACTGGCCTCAGTGCCATTTCTGTCATTGGATCAGCTGCTGACTCCAGCCCTATATCCCTAGTCTTTTGTTCTCTGCCCACGTATTAATTCTGAACTGCCTGGTGAACGGAAAAGGAGTTGAGGCAGCTGTGAAAAAAGAAAATAGATCAAGGTCCTGGAAAGCTGAAAAAAAAAATCAATGTGTAATGTTTCTTATGCAACCATTTCTATCCCTCTTACACATGTCTTCTGAAGGCGACACTACTCGGCACACAGAAGTGGGTATCCTTATTTGGAAACAATAGAAGGCATTGCTTCGGAAACAACTGTTAAGCTATTGCAAAGCAGATTCTTTTTTTTCTCTCTCCAATCAATTTAACACCTACACCCCCCCTCTCCTCCTTCATGCTAGCTTTGGCTCTCCCGTTTTAAATGGCACGAGTTTTTCTTACATTGTTCATTTGACTTACTCAGAGGACAAGAAATGTCTCTGCTGAAGTAGTCTGACTCACTGGATGTACTGTATACCGTTGGGCTAAATGCCTGGTATTGGCCTTCTATTTCAGCAGGCGTTCTTCTTCCTTTCCACTATCACCGCTATCTATTTCACAAGGACATTGCTGCATGGGGCGGCGCGGTGGGGTGGTGGTTAGCACTGTCACCTCACAGCAAGAGGGTTCCTGATTCGAATCCCGGCTGGGGCCCTTTTGTGTGGAGTGTGCATTGGCTCCCCGTGTCTGCGTGGGTTTTCTCCGGGTTCTCCGGCTTCCTCACACAGTCCAAAGACATGCACATGTTAGGTTAATTGATGACTCTAAATTGCCCGAAGGTGTGAATGTGAGTGTGACTGGTTTTCTGTAGCCCGGTAGCCCGCTTCACTGCCAATGTCAGCTGGGATCGGCTCCCCCGATAGGGGGTAGCGGGGGGGCTGGAGGCTTGAAGATGTTTAAATGAATGAACATCGCTGCATCTTGGGCTTAGAGTCAGCCAAGACCACTGTGATTGGTTTAAAGAAATACAAACAGGTTGGATCAGTTTTCTCCCCTATACTAGAACATTAACTTGTGCAGCCAGACTTTTCTCCGCCGGCTGACACAGCATTATGGAGATAGGTCTGGCAATGAGGGACTACTGTTGAGGTTACAGCCCTATCAAGCGTTTATCACCAATAGGTTGGGTCAGCATTGACAAAAAGAATAAAGCACAGCAAGAAAACATACAAAAACACATTGTTGCCTTGCCTTGACTCGCTGGATCCTTATACTTTTGTAAAGGCAATTATACTTCAGAGTCTGTGAAAACAGGATGAAGATTTGGAAACATCCCCCCCTTCTGAATCTTGCACTAGACAGAATTGCGAGGGAAAAAGCCATCTGTGTCTGACTCTTATCCCTGGCTTCTCCAGAGCCTGGATGAGCCTGAGCCAGCAAATGTCAGTCGGATAAAGACCAAGCCTGACAGACAGACACAGGAGTTTTGTCATTCCGTGTGTCATCCCTTTACTAGCAAGCCCAATCTTTGCCGGTCTCAAAAGCCCCGAGATGATGGGGGGAAGGAAACATTCTCAGGGTGAACGTCAGGTTGTGTAACTCCTCCAAGTGCCACAATAGCTGAAACATTAAGGATGTGCACTATTCTGGTGCCCCTGCGGCCTTTGAGAGCTTTCATTATTGTCTTATGTGCTGCACTGCAGGGTCACCATGGAAACACAAAACACATCAACCGTTTCACCACAAAGGATATGAGGTTCCTTGACAAAATGTCCTTCCAGGAGCCAGTGGTCTGTCTGGGGTCAGACGATATTAGATGCGAATTCACATTTAGAAATAAGAGAAAGAATTCTGCAATTCATCTACAAACAAATGCAGTTCAGCAGGATGTCAGATGCTTGAGAATGAAAAACCTATCAATAAGCAAGTTACTACACTGTGAGGCTGGGCAATAACTCTAGATTGTTTTTGACTTGTATAACAAAGTGCTGTTGAACACCTAACATTTTCTACTGACGCTGCTCAACAGGCAAAACATGGAATTGTACCGTGGGCGGTTTTCAGCACTGACGGATATGCTATTCTTCTTTTCTTCAAGTGTGATATTACCTCCGTATTTTGGGGGGAATGTTCCACACTAACAGATTATCGCCAAATTAACCAGAACTGAAATATTCAGGATTACAGCTTTAATATCGCGGTACTGACTTTATCACCCATTCTGACTATACTATAATTACCTAGATTGTGGCGGCCCAAATTTGTCCCACCAGTTTCATAATGAAGAGAAATATTTGTACACTTTTATTCTTCAGCAAAGCATCGCTCACTCTCGACATGGTCGAAAAGCACAGGGCAGACGTACAAAACACCAGATTGATGCATTTAACTTTTAAAATACACAACATATTCTTCCAGGGGGGAACATGCACCTGGAGCCTCCAAGACGGTCCGGGGTCCACCCACCAGTCTCACAAAATGCTGTGGGGAACACTGATGCTTTAAAAAGAATTGCATGTACATAAAATAAGCCGATTATACACTTTCTGTCATAAGCATAATTTAGGAATAATCCCTGTAAAATGTTCCGGAAATGTTGGGGGAATATTTAGAGACTTTTCCCACTGACTAATACATCCTTTCTGTTCTTATGATACAGCACAAGATCACTGATCAATGCATTCACCTGGGAAGCACTAGCATAGATTGCCCCCAGAGGAAACCAATGTCTATTCTCCCTGGACGTTGCTCATTGCATAGTGTGTACCCAGAGCTGCAGCTACACGGGTGCAACATCAATAGTATTTGTCAAGTGGTTAAAGCTGATAAGAATACAAACGATTGCCTTGAGCTTGCTTTAAGGCTGGTTTGTCAGTACAGCTTGTAAGACAGAATTTCCGGCGATGGAGTCAAAGTGGTACAAACACAGCTGTGGTTTCAACTTTCTTGAGAATGACAGTGCTGAATTTTTTATACACCTTTTTTCTGAAATAGTTTTCATCCTTCGGGGGGGATGCTTACACAAAAAATAGCATTTTGTAAAAAAAAAACTGTAAATAGAAAGTAGGTAAAGAAAAAAGTAACAGATGGACAGACAGACGGACAGCTAGATAAGGCACATTTTGATATAAGAGCTATTTCAGGACTTGTTGGAGCAGCCAAGAACGATATCTTAACGATATAACTTTGCTCCTTCCCATCTCTTGCCTTTGACCTCCCACTGGTTCAAATACCTGTGCGACCTCGAGCGCATCCAATCAAAGCACTTACATAACAAAAGATGAGTGCGGAGGAGATAAGAGGAGTAGAGCGATAGGGCAAGGCAAGAGATGAAGGAGTGTCAGGTGTGCAGCCTGAAACAAATAAAAAACAGTTACCACCCAAATCATATCGTAGTACCTCTCCTGCACTTTCCTTCGCTTTCCTCCTATCTCAAAAATACATGACACATTACAGTGCTTTTTAGAGGGTCAGTTTTTTTTCTACCTCAGCTCTACAAACCGCATATCACTCCACCTCTGGTTTCAGCCTGTCATTTCACATTATATAGCTTGAAAGCACTCCAGCTGGGGAGCAAAAACATGACACGTGTGATGGGTAGGTGATGAATGGTACTGAGGGGGAAAAGGTGCAGACAACCCTCTTTTCACAGAGCTATAGTCTTGTTGGAATACAGAAATGGATATGCAAAACCCCATATATGGCCGCCAGTGTTCACAGCCATGATTCTGCTCGCCTGCACATACCTCATTCTACCATCTAAAATGACTGAGATGTGTAAACTGTGTTTTACTTTTTTACTATCTATGTAATCCACAAGCAAACAGCGTGGTATGGTAAGCCTGTGCATACAGAGTAAAGTAACATCATGGCCTACATCCAGACAGTCAGACTTGAATCCCAAGTACAGCTTAGGTCTGTAGATATTACACTTCTAGGTTACTCTCAGCGGCGTAAGAGCACACACTGCTCCAAATAAAGGCATTTCAGAAAGTTAAATACAGACTAGGGATGGGAATTCATAAGGTTTTACTGATACTGCAGCAGGTATCGATTTTGCTTATCGGTTCAATTCTTTATCACTTCCCTTATCGATTCCTGGTCTATTTTCTGTGTGGGGAAAAAAAGAGGTTTACACAGCATTTTAAGCGTCAACACAAGAGTTTTATTATTTCTGAGTGTGAACACAGTTTAGCTGAAATGAGAGACTATTTGAACAGCTTTTATTTAGGTTTTCAATTTTTTTCAAAAGAAAAAATCTACCTGAGTAGTGCTAATGTTATCATAACGCAAGGCTTTGGACCATTTCTTCCTCTCCACCATGACAACTTCTTGTTGCGTGTTTCCAGCAGCGTAGACTCATGAATTTGTGAACTATCAGAAAGACATGCCGTGATTGATAATAGCAATTAATAAGCTCGGAGGCATACAAATCTGGTTCTGATTCCAATCTGTTACCAGTTCTCAACTGGAACTGGTTCTCTAGTCCCATCCCTAACAGAGACAGAAACACTAAAAAAACACTCACTTTAAATCCTAGAATCACTGCAAGCGAATGAAACCTCCCTGCAAATGCATGAACAGGGAAATTCTTAGAGGCAGATGAGAATTGTTCATTTCTGTGCAGGAGGGATCTCTTGAGAGAGAGCAAGGCATAAAGACGGCACCAGAGGCCCAGCCCATGACAAAACAAAGAGATTAAATGACCTGTGAATGTGACTTTCCATTTTTCCATTAACTTACACTCAGCTTAGAGGCCTGCTGCCCCCTTCTGGAGGCTGGCAAGACACCATCAAGGAAGATGCATTGTAATGCATGCCTTCCTATTCTTGTGATTTGAGTTATAAATGTACAGTCTTTTGGGTTGATTAAATGTGCCACAATCACAATCAGGGTTATACAGTATATAGACTCTAGATGAAATGGGCTGTTTATGTGCAGTATTGTATGAGGAGTCAAAAGCCTTTATATTGTATATACCACAACATTTTTAAAGCCTACACACTGACTTAATATGCCTCACTAATACGCTCATAACTAATATCTTGCACATTCAGTAGAGATCTTATTGATCTTAATTCTTGCCTTTGAGATAAAAAAAGAAGCTGAAAACTGCACTCTTGATATACAATCCCCAAAAAAGAAAGCAAATATGTCAGTCCCCCCTCTGAAGTGAGATTTCAGTGTTGGCTGAGGCCAAATGTCAACCAACCCAAACAGATGGTGTGAAGAGCTGCACCGCGCTTCTGACCTTGGTTGGTAGTGACGAGGGGCGGGAGGGCAACGTGAGGTGCCGGGTGTTTGTTTTCTCTGTATCAGTGGATGTTGTGAACATCGAGAGAGCTTAGTGTTGTTGCCAAGATAAAAAGGTGAAGTCAGGTGCTTTCTGGCTCTGTGCGATGCTGTCAGTCTGTCACGACTGATGAATGACGACGGATAAATGGTATAGGAAAACTTGTAATACAATTGTATTGTTTTTTGTCTCTTTATTCAGTAGTGTGATGCATAAAATCCCAATTTTCCAAAGGTCTGTTAAAAAAAAACAAAAAATATATATAAAAACACATTCAATTTACAATCACATAAAAGCTAAGAAATAAACACGTCAAAAAGTTGCACATAAGGAAACCGAAATGGAATTTTTTGCATTTTTCTGTTTGCCATTTTAAATGACTGAAAACTGCAGCTGTACATCTGAAACTAATGGTTTCATTCTTTGCGACAAATTTGTTTAAAGTGCTGGATAATATTGAGTTTCAAAGTTCATTCTCTATCATTTTCAATCTCCTCAAAGTGCTCAGAAAAATAAGGTGGAATTTTGTACAATTCTATGACAACTGGATCATCTGCTGGTAAAGAAGGTGATATGGTCAAAAGCTCCAGAAAAGCTGCTCAATAATGAACTTAAACTCTGAAATAGACACTTGTTTAACAGCATACTACAGTACAGAATAACATCACAGTATGTAGATGGAAAATGGAGTATTTAGTCTATCGGGGCTGTACCATACAGGATTCTTAAAGCTAGTTATATATGCCAAAGCGTTCATTATAATGAGATCTTTATGGTTCTGTTTTTCCCTTTGTCCATGCACCACTACCTCCCAACTATACTGTCTTCATTTCTGCCTTGTTACCAACTAATGACAGCTCTTCTACTGTATATAGGAACCCCTTGAGCATAGCCAATATTATTTTACTGTGAAAAAAGCAACCTTTCCATACCCACTCGCTGTCCTGCACCAACAGCAATGTTTTTCATCCACACCATCATTGCCCTCTTTTTTCACCACCAAAAGAAGCTTGAACATCAAATCTTGCTTTTTTTAAATAAAAAAAAACAACAGGGGATTAATTTCAACTCCTGTTCAAAAGACAAAGAAAAACATATTCTATATTCAGTCTCCATGCGTTTCTGGTAGACCGAGTAAGGGGCTTCGAAGGGAGTTGGGTGGGTTATAGATGGATAAGTGAATTTCACCTCTGCACAAATGCCCATTTCTTGAGAAAAGGCAATTTCCTTCAGCTCTGGTCACCAGCACATAGCTACAGTCCCAAGCTTGGCCACACATCAGTGCTTCTGAGAATGTATAGGCCTATGGTTAATGCCAAAAGAGAGGACTGTCCGCTCTTTGCAAGATTTTTTCTCAGAGGTAATTTAGTGCAAATGTTTCGGTTTGAGTATTGAAATGATATTTTCTCAGGTGTCTAGGCTGTGTTTAAAAGAGACAGCTCAACTAGACTGGTGGTTTTTCTTTTTGACAATGACATATCATTCTTCTTGGATACCTATGATTACCTTCAACAAGCGAGTGAACTTGAATCTTAACAGTGGAATGGAAAGCTATAACATAATGACAGAATACTGAGGGGGCGCCATGTCAGAATATCCCTTTTCCCTACTGAGTGGTGCCTCCTTTGATCATAAAATTGTTCTCCTGAAAATCCTCTCTGTTCTTGAATTATCTGGGCTGCTGAAGTGGAAACTACATTTTCTTTGGAGGCCAAAAGCTTCTTAAGAGGAAGGGAAAAAGCAGGGGGAACTAATAAAATGGTGTGAAAACGACAGAAATTGAATAAGCGTGCTAAAAAACAAAACGTGGCCCTATCTCTGAGTGTGACGGAAGAAGAGTAATCAAGGTCTTCAGACATTACAAATGAGCACAGATGAAGAAGATACACTTCCTATGTCCTTAATGTCCATGTATATATAAAAGAAAACAGCATGAAGACGCAGTGCCATTGCGTTCTCTTGACAACTGCATTATTTTACATCAATCTGAAAGGATTTACAGGGTACGCACTGGCTGTAAAGCTATGTAATTGCGATGTTAAAGTCGTCAGAAACTGTATTGAAAATGAAATCTTTTCTCTAAATGCATCCCAGTACACAGAATTAACTTAGTACAACTGTTGCTTGGACCTTGATTAAAGTCCTAACACAGGGCTGTGTGACAGTTCTAATGTAAATTGCCTACTACTGTAAACTACTGTAAATGGCACCCTGTTTAATTTGCCCGGCTTGATCATGGTTTGTTGTGGTTGCAGCTAAGTACATATTTTCATATTCATGCATATTCATACCGATTCATCCTCTTCAGGTCCAGCTGAATTCATTAGGCATGCCTCCCCGTTAGCCAGCAGAAATACAAATAAGCACAGATTTTTCCCATCCGGCAGTCTTTCATGTTCGTTAAAGCTTTGGTGTTGCTAAGCTTTTTTTCAGTTCTTCTAACACCACACTATTCAAACAACTTCTCTAGTTAGACATTTCACAGCAGCTAAAATTATCAAGCCAAAGCTAGATACACATCGTCACCCCTAACTGAGCGGAGGACTACTTCTTAACATAAATACAGAAAACTTAATTTATGAAAAATTATATTATCTGTAAAAACTTCTTTTTGACAACCTTCTCACAAGCTGAACTTTTTTGCCCTGCAGTAGGAGAACACAGCAGACTTCTTTTGTGCGGGAGTGTATGATGGTGCATAGCAATTGCCATTTATAGTAGAAAAAGGAACAGGGAGAAGAGGAAAAAATTGAGCTCTAGCCATTTTGTTTACAGCTGAAGATTTTGATATCTGCTGTCTGGTAAGAGGGAGGCGCAACAAGTTTAAAGTGAAACCGACAGTTGCATTCTCACACATTGCAGCTTGAGGGAAAATAACTGTTGGGAAACTGTGCTCATCCTGTTCAGAATTCAAATGAATTTGGAAAGGACCCTGTTTTTTTACGAGTGCAGAAAAAGAGTGAACCTCGGCAGACAGACAGTCGACCCAAGCAAAATAAAGAAAAACACAGAGAAGGCAAGGCAGATGAAGATGTATCAGCTTGTTGTTCAGCCAATCTGAAAAAAAATGCTCAACTACACACTTGACTGTATGTGTTGGATATCTTAAAGCATTTACATTTGATGCAGATCTGATATGACGTATGGTTGTGTGCAATTGTGAGCTTGTACTTTTAATTCAATCTCAAAAACACCAGTGCTGTACATACTCACTTGTGCACTAACTGTGTATTAATCTGCAAATAGTACCCATTAAATGTACTATTTATTCATGTTTGAGTAATGTATGCCAAGAGCTTAGTCGTTTTAAGTCGTTAGGGATAGGTTGAGCTTTTCATTTGATGTATTGGCAATAAAGAAAATATCAAATTAAGCCCTTAGGATATCTACTCCATTAGAAAAGTGGACTAACTGTAGACTAATGTTTTTAGATGATGCTACACAGTCCTTGGTTGTCTTACTGACCAATGTGTGAAAGAGACTTTTCCCACAACCTGTTGAATGTGATCAAAATGCCTGAACCTGCTAACCCACAAAAGTGTAACCTCAGGGTCATTCAGGATGGATTCAGGCCTAATCACACAACCTGATTGGAGGCAATAACCCCTTGCACCCTCGGTGGCACCATAGACTGTATAATGAATCGTATGCATCATTGTATTGCATGTATTATTATACAGTCTATGAGTGGCACCCATACGTCACCTGTGGGGCATACCTATGGGCATTGTACTATAAACTGTATGAATAAAAGTCAACTTACCACTGCTTCATCCTCAGAGAGAACCCGCTCTTCATCATGGATTAGTGCCACTTTAGCCCGGATTTCATCCACTGTTATACTGTTGTGTTTAAGACAGGCACAGATAAGAGCAGTGTGTTAGTCTGGGGATTTTAATAGGACTAAGAATCTCCTTCTAGACTTCAAGTCAAATGAAAATAAATAAATAAAACCCATCTCAAAGCATGCGTTCCAGTCTTGATTGATAAATATGGTTGGTTGCATCTACAGCGCATGTATTCCAGAGGGCATTTCCACTGGACTTGCTGTAGGGGGATTTAAGCTTTGCAAGAAAGGAAAACCCTTGAGATACAGTAATAAATATTGTACCTTTGGACCCCCTTTGGCTTCACAAAACATGGATTTGGGTGAACAAGCTGTTTGGAGGTATTAATGAACCAAGCAGTACTTCTGTTTTCCAGTGAACACGACAGAATAAAGCAGCACTAACTAACTCTATTGTCTATTGAATCGCAAACAAACATCGCTGTTTCAACTGATATAACGGTAAGTTGATATTTGGTTTTTTGGTGAGCTCCTTTTTTAGTTGAGTTTAGGCTTACCGGTGGTCAACATTGCATTGACAAAGATTCTCTGTCCATTTAGCCTATCTCACTCTAAGTGGCACACAACACAATCATAATCACAAACACCACCTCTTATCTTGGAACACTGTTCCCTGCTGCGGTCTATCTTCCTGAGGTTCCACCTATACTAACATTACTGAGCTGAGATAATGACTGCATAGCCAGGATCAATTCTGTGAGTCCATCAAAAGTGGAAGTGCAGGGAAACATACAAAGCGAATAGCTTGTTCCACTACAGAGGATCAATGCTCGGGCTATGTGCTGGAGAAAAACAATGGCTCTCTCTATTCTAAGGCAGCGCAGAGCAGCAACTCTGACAACGGGCTTTGGCCCAAATGACAGAGTGCATTTATACACATATAGATTGTGGCATCATAAAAGCAGGTGCTTTGCAATGCACACCTACAGTGAGTTTGAAACAGACAGTAATACTCATTAGGGAAGTCACTCTCACACACACATACACTTATAATCCTGAAAGAGAGGGGGGATAAAAAGCACAACCTGTTTGTGGGCCTCTGAGAGGCTCCATCATGGTTCATTTCCTGAAGCAGTTGGTAGACTCTATTTATAGGCCTACACACTGGTACCAGTTAATCCTGCACTGGGCTGCCAACTGCCTGCCAGCTGGCACAGTGGGCTGCACTTGTGTGTGGTGCTTGGAAAGATTTGGGATGAAATAATGGTGAGGAAGTCCACAAGCTACCTTAATGACCAATGTGTGGGGGAGATTTTTTTCCTCCATGGTACAAACTGTTAGTAAAGGTTCAGTCTGAAAGTTTCTTCCTAACTATGCATTCTAGATGTAACCAAAATGTCTGCTAAACCACAAACCACTGGAACAAAAACATTTCTACAGAGCTAATATTTATTTTAAAATACAATTATGATGATAATCAGCAGCGTGTTAGCTTCTGATATATTCCTTTATGTATTTCAGGTTTCAAAACTCAATGAAAAAAATGTGTTGCCATTTTTGTCATGAAGCAATTATTGGAGGCTAAATAGACACAAAAATGAGATTAGTTCACAGTATAAATGAGAGAACAATTATCTGTGAATCTGCATTAAAGATAATTAGCAATTCCAATCGAGTGGATTAAGAACGGGGTAGTGTTTTGCTAAGTGTCATTAGGGACAAAGCCAAGAGCTTTTTTGTACAAGATAAAGAGTCTGCAATGCGCATGCTAATCTGGTTCAAAGTCAGCAAACTGCCTGGCAATGTGCAAGCATCAGGTATACCAGTGACTTTGGACTTTGCATTTATCATAACAGAAACTAAATCGAGCTTGACACTTGGGCGTGTGAGCTGCAGATCCTTAAAGGAAAAAATGGTGATGTAGCATATACATAAGCATCCACCTCCTGCTTTATTCAAATGGGCATCAATACATGTCCTGCCTCAAGATCGCCAGCTCACCGAATCCTATTGACTGATGGATTGAAACAAGGGCTGTATAGAAATAAGCGTCACTTGCAGATATTTCAGCTTAGTAATGTGTTTGTTTAAGCGCCGCCCGTGGAGAGACACAACTTGGGATGGAGCGGATGGAGGCAGAGCTGGGAAGGGAAGGGGAAGGGATTGGTGGGGGACAGAAGGGCTGAATAATGGTACACATCCAGGCGCAAGAATGCATAAGTGGGCACAGAGCGCTCCCTGGAAATTCGCTGCACAAGCACTTTGTCCTCGATGCAGCCATATGTTTTATAGCGCTTTCATTTTTCTATGCCCAGCCCTGCTTCCTTTCTGGGAGAATATGCCCAGTTAGCTTAGGCAGTATTGATTTTTTTGATTTTTCGTAGTGTGGGAAGGTGAGGATCATTAAGGATGGGGATAGCAGAAGGAGACAGGCTCATTGAATGTGACGCACTTCTTTGAAAGCAAAATGGATGCCATCGTCTTGAAAGCTGGCAGAGGTTAAACACTGCTCACGACGGCAAGTGAGTCATTCTTGGTGGGTGAGGGGAATTTGGGAAACTGGGTAGGGGGGCGACAAGTGGGTCTGTTGGGACTTGGAGATTAAACATTGCAAATAAGGCAATGAATTACTTATTGAAGTTTGCTAAAGAACAAATAGGTGTAGGATTTTCAGGGAATGAGATGTGTGCACTCAGCTCAGACTGATGAGACTTCACTGCATCAGAAGTTAAGGTGGAACTAATGAGTGTATTACATATACATATTGACGTGAATT
This sequence comes from Echiichthys vipera, assembly GCF_963691815.1. Classification (NCBI taxonomy): domain Eukaryota; kingdom Metazoa; phylum Chordata; class Actinopteri; order Perciformes; family Trachinidae; genus Echiichthys; species Echiichthys vipera. The sequence continues at coordinate 10,857,939 of NC_139847.1, read as the reverse complement.
AGGTACTCAAAAGTCACCCATTTATCTTATAGCGTGAGCAATAAAAGACCGCATGTTAGGGATCTTCTTCATCTAACTCATCTTTTATGCTGTTTTTGTTTCACATTTGTTTGCATGCAGTGCTGTCTATAAAAATAAAATAAATACCTTCCTTAAAGGATCCTCAAGACTATATAAAAATATGTATCTTAAAAATGTTTCTGTATCGTTTCCATCGCTATATTGAAAATAAAAACAGCGGCCGGACTGCGTCTATTTCCGTCTTTTGAAAAAAGCTTTACATTCTAATCCTTGCACTTTTTCTTCAATTTGCAGTTCTAAAGTTCTCAATAAATGAGAAAATGGGACAGTACCATTTGATAGGGGGAAAAAAAGGTACCACTGAAAATATGTAGCAAGATTTGAAACCTTCAAGCTTGTTCCTTTCTCCCCGCACTCCCCAGGCTTCAAGGCCTCTCTAGTACATTTTTTAAACTGCACAGTGGGAGGAGAAAAGCCCAAACTGGGAGCAAATATGCTTTAAGAATTTCTTTGGTATTGGATTTCATAGCAATATAAATACTGTGACAGAAGCCTTTTCACCCTTACAAGAGTAAAATGCTGAGGTAAAACTATTTCAGTATAAAAATATCAGTTAGGGCCTTGAATCAATGGATCCCTTATATCTAACAAACAGAAAAAACCTTTGCCAACACTGTTTTTGATTCTGTTTTCATTTACATTTTAAGACTGACAGATCATACATGCATGCGCTTTGGAGGGGCGTCAGTTTCTAGAATTTTGAAAATAAGTTAACATAGGACATGAGCGTGAAAACTGGAGCCACACAGCTTTCTATTGTCAACAATGAAATAATCAGCATGCTAGTTACCTGCCATCTTTATTGCTGTCCAGTATTGTGAAAGTGCTGGTTACTGTGTTGTTCCGACGTCTGAGACCTAAAAATAAAAATCAGAAATGGGTTAATACGAAATTACCTGATAGTTTTAAGACTCAACATTCTATCTGCTAATGTTATACGCATAATGAGTCACGATGACAGTGAGATGATATTTTCTATGTCCACTAAACAATGATATAAACAGTAATCCATCGCCCCAAAAAAAGCATACAGAGGTAGGGATAGAGACGAGGATAGAGCTGGAGTTGGATTTTAAAATATGGGGAGCGCGGGGGTGGAGGGGGGCACAATCAGGCAATGAGTCAGTCACGCTGTGCAAGAACATTTGGTTTCCCTGTAGGAAAAAAAAAGCATGTCAGAGTCCAGAATGCAATCAGGAGGCTTTGTGCTGTAACGGCTGGTATAACAGTGATTTCCCTCTTCTCCATTCATATTCACAGGCGGGTGAAAAGGAGACGCAAAAACTTCCTCAACCCTCTTTCCAGCGAGCATGTGACCCCAGCTGATTCGTTTTGTGAATCGCATTCATTGGATTGGGAGGGAGAGGAAGTTCTCTTATGTTCGACACTAAGCATCTCCCACATCATCAGCAGTAGTTAGAATGTAAAGGGGCAAACTGATTGGCCCCTAAGTCTGTGGAAAAGCACTTTACATAATGCTAATTGCACATCCGCCGCAATTACCTTTCCGTGCTAATTACAGAAAGACTAATTTTGAAATTAGCTTTTCTTTCTTCCCCAGTATACAGTAGAGCGCAAGTGTTGAGTGTGTGCTGTAGGGGTGTCACAAAAAACTAAACCCCAGTTCATAAATGCTGCCTAAATGAACCTTGAATCCATATTTATAAAGCCATGCTGGATTTTAGTTTAAAAAGAAGATTGAACACCACATCCCATCACCCACGACATGACTGGAAGCGGCAAATGTCTATGGAGAAGCCATTTTCCTCACCCCTGTTGTTGACTCTACTCAGCCAAGGGGAAAAAAACAAGATTTGCTAATATTCTTCTGCAATACACACAGCATCTGTCATATCAATGGCCTATTCTTTTGTTTTAGCAGCGCTCTATTCCCAACCTATTGCTTGACATTCTCAACCGATCCTCTAGTCTCGTAAAAAAATTGAGTGCACAAAGGAGGAAGAGAAATGGTCTCATCCCGCCCTCCACTGCAGCGCTGTAGCTATGAAAAACAATCATAAAAGGAGGATAGATGGAGAAGGGAGGAGAGGAAGGCAGGGAAAGAAAAAGATGGAGTGGGGGTCGAAGCCGTGTGGTAAAAGGTAAGAGAAAGAGTGGGGAAGAATGTAGAAAATAAGTGAGGAGAGAGTAGGAGGGCAAAGAAAGAAGAGAAGGGAGGTTCAAGACATTGGCTCTTTAGGCCGATGGCACATATAGGGGGCTATGTTTACTAATGGACACCATCACTCATCCACCCATGTTGCTCTGGCGATAGCGCAGCATACTCGTAAAATAAGAGAGGCACAAAGAGAACAGAGAAAATGGAACATATCAGCAGGAGACTGCAGATCTATGCCACACAGAGCTTTCTTTGTTATTGTAAGCTCTGCACTCCAAGGCTAACAAAACACACATTTTGCTTTCTTTTATTCACTATAAGCAATATTTCCAGGCAGGAAAATTACCCTTTTCTGAAGAGAGAAAAAACGCTTAGAGATGGGAATGGATCAAAAGGCTATGTGTTGTACTGAATATTTACTTTACGAAAAAGCATAGACAATAAATATAAACATGGAATCTGTAAATGAGTGGTTTAACCTTAACGCTGCATCAGGTGCCGGTTTACAGCGTAAATCATTCAGATGCTCCGTCACGTTCAGAAAACAATGCAGCACAATAAGAACATTGCAGTGTAAACGATCAACAGCCAAGTCCTTTGTTCTTTCTAAAGTTAGTATTGGACATTTTTAACAGCTAATATGACAGGTATCACATGAGAGAATGTTTTGTATCTAATCTAATCTAATCTTTCTTCTTAGATTGTTTTCTGGATGTATAGAAAACTCAGACCATGAACTCAATTATGTTTTACAGCAGAACAATCTACATTTTGTACAATATCACGGGGAAATAGCGGCGGCATAACTGAAAAACAAAACTTTTCAAAATGAAGGGCTACAGTAGGGCTAAACAATAAAAAATAGAAATAAAAATAAAAAATATATACTATTTCAACTGATATTGCAATTACAATATAATCTGCAATATTAGAGGGAATGATCAGTTTGATATAATTCTTCTCATTCTCATTAAAAGTAACATTAAAATGATCATGCTGGGATTTTTGCAAGGATTTGTACCTTTAAGTCTAAAAAATATTGTGAAGGGCATTTCGATAAAATATTATTATATATTACTCACTCCTAGGCAACAGGGCACAGACCTTGAGCTTTGTTTTTTGTTTCCCGATACAGGCTTACACTTACCACAAAAAACTTTTTTTTTTAAAGTAAAAGGCTACATAATAATCACTAATATGAATGGCCTATCAAGTTAAGAAAGCAATTATATTCAAAATGTATTAAAGTAAATAGAAAGCAATGTCTTTCTATGATTATGAGAAATAAGAAAAGTGTTACAATAAATTCAAAAATGTGTGCCCATTTTAGTGCCCTATACTTTTGTGTGCTTATTTCAACAGATAATTATTACAATACACATTCTGAGCGGATGAGGGTTCCCTATTTTATTTCTCAGTTTAGGGGTAGAAATAGTGTGTGAAAGCAGTGGGAACATGAAATGTTTGGCGCTGGATCTGCTGCATCTGGGTTACCTCAGGGGAACTGCTACTGAAATCCGGAAATCTGGAAGACAAATATTCTTGTCTGCATATTACATGTTTATTAATATCCATACAGCCTTTTGCAAACTCCCACATATATAGGGTTGTACGCAAATATATGAAGATACCCCGCAAACATAAGACATAATGTGCAAAGATGTTAAGAGTATCTTTAATGGCACTAAACAGCAAATTTAAAGATATAAGTTTATGTCCTGCGTTTAAGCTTGCTAGGGAATATCATAAAACAGCAAAGATCTATATTTTATGAGAAGAGGTAGACATACTATTAAACACACTAGCAGGGTTAGCATGACCTGATGGGTTGAGGGAAGACTGTCAATGTGTTAAGATTAAAACAGTGGTTCTGAAACTGGGTTTGAAGGATGCTTTCAGAGGGCTGCAACTACATTTATAGGAAAAACAACGACTTCTGTAAAACTAAGACACCGACTAAAAATGTGATCTGTATCTGCATAAGGTAAAATGCATGATAGACTTATCGCAAAAGGGTTTCGGATCAGCCAGAACACATCAGGAGGCAATTTGTTGTTTAATAGCACTGCAGAGGGAGCAAAACTGGAAACATGGTACAAATGTCCACAATTTATAAAGACGCCGCCAAAAGGATGGCAAACAGGTGTTAAACGAGCTCTCTCCAATGCCAATATAAAATAAAACATGTGACGGTGTCTTACAATATGGATTACCACACTTAAATCTCTACCCACCTAATCTCAGTATTGAGATCTGAACACAACACTGAAAGAAACGAGACAACTGTGTGAATTTAAGAGCAGATTTCTTTATCAAGATAACGTATGGAGATGCAAATTGCATGTTTCTACCAGGTGAAAATTGTGCAGTATCATGTCTTATTTTTCAGTTATTGGCACAATCTAGTGAAATACTTCTTTTCTTCTAGGCCTCTTCTAATAATTAGTCAAATAATAGTCATCTTCCCTCACAAACAGTAATGATGTCCCTGATGCTAAGGTATGGTCGGGGAATAGACTGAGATCAGACATTCTGGTTGAAAACCTGGTCTGATTAGGAGAAACGGTATTCATTCCACTTTGAATGGAGCTGATCTTATATCTAGAAATCTGACCGAGTTTATTAGCTGGCCTAAACCATGAGGAAAACTCAGAGTTGAGACCAGGAAACAGTTGCAGTCTCACACGTTTCTTTTATCCAGCCATTATCCAATAAAAGTGGTGTCTGCCCCCCGACCATTTAAAGTAATTGAATCAAAAGTGAACAAAAGAGGAGTTATACAGAAAAACTTTTTAAAAAAAAATACAAACCCCACCCCTGTAATATTACGGCAAAATAGGAGAATAAAATGTGGACCCAACTGGTCAAGGCAGATGGACGCCCACCATAGAGCCGTATCTGTTTCAATGTTCCTGTCTAAGGAGAGGTTTTTGTTGCAACTGTGCACAAGATTGCGGCGATGCAACTTGCAATTGCTCACGGGGAATTGTTGGGCCTCTGCAAATCAAAAATGTAGTCTAGACCAACGCTATATGGAAAGTGTCTTGGGAAAACTTTTTTTATGATTTGAATTTACTTTAAGTGTCAAACCTTCTTAAACCAATTATGCCCACGTTTTTTCCTTTTTTATGTTTTTAAAAAACAATAACATGATCTGGATAATGATCTGGGTAAGGTATTTGTTAAACTACAGTGTGGTTTTATGAATTGCTAAGGATACAAATGACTCAAAAGATGATGTAGAACCGAAATTAATAAAAATGGCAATTTGACTATGTAACATTTACATTCTTCTATGGGTCTACCACTGCTGGATAAAAAGTATGAATAAATATGTCATTGTCCAATCATCATGCGTGATTGTATGGTTGGAAAAACAAACCAAATATGGTTGTAATTTAGGGGACCATGAATAATGACCATATTTGACAGAACTGTGGCTGGTAACATCAGTATACCTACAAAAAAGAAGAAAATTGTTCGAACTGAAAAGGTCTTCTCCATAAGATAAAGTTATTGGGAGTCAGTGTGGAATTGTTTTGCATGTAACTCCCCTCATGTACCTTTGGAAACATGAGTGGGAAGACGGTCTGTTAGAGAAATCAGGTCAACCACTGGATTAGAGATGAACTTGAGGAAATACCCTCGAACTGTGGGTGAACTCTGAAACAGTATAGCTTTACATATTGGGATGTACCATTAAAGACAGTAACGGACCAAATAAGCATTGAGTCTCTGTATGAGGGATCATATCAAATAAACATCAGAGAAGAAAGAGACCTCCACGTGAACCTGAAGCTTATTGAGGTTGGCATTTCAGAAGGATTTTTCAAAAAACAAGCAAACATGATCAGTGTCCTCTCTGACAAACCGGGCACAGCAAAGTCTTTGTTATTCAATGAGGATTTAACCAGATTTCCCAGCATGCTTTGCAGAATCTTAAATACTGAGCTAGCTAATGGAATGACAGGATACAGCTCAATAATGTTGTCCTATTAATCTGTGCAAACAATGTGCAATATTCTTGTATGCTGAGAATGTAATTATCACACACTAGTGAGTGGCACTATTTGTTGGACTTTGTAACAGTACCACATTAGCACTGCAGTCCCCAAACACCTGCTCAGAGTCCTCTCAGAAACTCTTGGAATATTATTTTCTTGTTGTTGTTTTTTTTAATAAAATAGGGAAACTCACACAGTAATAACGATATCCAACATCTCCGATCCTTAAAGTCCTGCAATTATTTTTTCATCGAACCAAAAACACTGCTCCGCAAAAAAAAAAAGCAATTTCCTTTGAGGGTACAAATAACCTGGTCCTTTAAAACTTCACAATAACAGTGCAAGAAGCCCTGGAGAGGTGTTTGAGCGACAGCAGCAGTAAAGGGAAAGACTGTTAAGTTCTACTTTGCAGGCTCAGCTGCTTGTTCTTCTGGCTTTTCATTCTTATTTTGACACTGGCTATTGACAGGTCATAAAGGGAAAGACAATAAACATAACTGTTTTCTTTTTTTGTGATGTTCATACATTTAATTGAGACAGCTCAATATTTGTCCTCATGGGTCCTATGTAGCTTAAGGTTGTTTTTTTAAGGGTTCAATAAATAGCGTGGAAGCACTCAAAATGTACATGACATAGTTATACAATATGCACATGTATCAGTCAGTGAATGAGGTGTGAAAAGGGGTTTGAAGGTAAAGGTGCATAACTCCTCTAGCCTGATATACAGTATACAGGTCATAATGGCAATATGACAAGATGTTAAAGAGTATAATAACTATAATAAAAAATAATAATAATTATAATAACACAGAAACTAGAAGGGCACTCTGGGAGCACATACGTCTGCCAAGGCATGCCCTATCTCACGTTGTTAATGCAGTGTGAATGTTCTCAGATGGTAACCCATTTTTCTGTAAGACTTACACAATAACATAATTTATAAATGGTTAATTGATAGTAAATTAATATTAAGTTCTCATGTATTCAACAAACAATGACATGATGATTAATAATGTTAATGTATTCTGTATTGTGCTAATTGACCTTATTTTGCCATTAGTTAGAGTTATATACAGTACAATTAATATTTTATATTGTTAGATAGACAGTTAATAAAGTATAAACATTGTTTAGATTATATTATTAATTTGGAAGTATTGCTTATATTAATCAGTTGATGATTAATAAGTGGTTTATGAGGCATCAAATAACTTGGTCCCATTAAATCTTTTATTGGTGATTATAAAATGGAGGATAATTGAACCATTTCTGCACTGTTATCTTGATAATGTTTTACAAAGTATTTCTTAAAAATAATAAGGCATTATCATCATCGGTTGCAACTTGATAACAGCCATCAGATTGATTTATCCACGGATTGCAAATTATTTCTGAAAAATGTACAAATCATTTGGTAAAGGAATACAAATACATATTCAAAATTATGATGTGTGCCATATTACACTATTTATATAATAATAAACTAAGCATTATTAATAAGAATAAAACATTAATGATCATTTCATTGTTTGTTTGAATAAATATGGACTTAAATTTAATTAACTGTTAATTTACCATTTATTAGCGATGGGTATTACAAAGCATTGAATGCAGCACAAATGCCCTATCATGCAATGTTAACAAAAGCGAAAAATAATTTGTATATCTGTCGTAGGATTCAGATCTGGTCCAAAAATGAATGGGACCATGCACAAAGTTTCATGAAAAATGAGGCCGGTCATTTTTCTGAAATCCTGGTGACAAACAAACCAATAAACAGAGCCGAAAACATACCTTTCTTGGTAGGTAACTATGACATTTATAATGAGCGATCCATCCAGGTGAGCATTTTAAAAAATGGTTGTAAATCCAAAACTGTTCAGGTAGATCAGTTATATGTACTTCCTTCACACTGAACTTGTATGATTTCCTCTTTACTGTGTGCATCTGTTGAACTCAAATCAACTCAAAATGTGCAAGAAAGCCAGGTCAACCTACCATCTTAAAATAATAACAGTAGACCAGTCGGGGAGACACAGTGTTATGTTGGGTTATACAGGTTGGCAGGTTAATGGTGCTTATTCACTAAAGTTCAAGTATTAATCAACATGTAATGTCATGGGTTGCAGGCAGGAAAAAATAAGAACCCTTTAGAGACAGAAGCCCCACGCACACACACGCACACGTACGCACGCACGCACGCACGCACGCACGCACGCACGCACGCACGCACGCACGCACGCATGCATGCATGCACGCACGCATGCACGCACGCACGCACGCATGCACGCACGCATGCACGCACGCACACCCCTAAAACACTAGATGGTTAGTCAACATGGACAAGACATGCCAACGCGACCACAGAAATGAAAATTGATGGTTGTTATGCCCTGAAGATGAGCAGTAATGGAAGCGGAGGATGACAGGCTCAGGAACATGGGGGACCTGTGACGTCTAGCAAAGGTCAGCGCGCACAGTGGGAAGCATGATGGATGCACGCTCAGAGGAACCGGCAAAGTCAAATGACCTTTATCGCAATCAAAACTTTTACTTGAGGGCCAGTTTGACACTAGACAGACAATCGATTGGCAGCATTCCATGGCATCGGAGAGTGAGAAACATGACGGCAAAGTATTAAAAAGTAAACAAATGGCATCCTGAATCAACAGTATGATGCGTTTTGTTTGATAGCAGAGAGACAAGAAATTACTCTTGCAGAATGACAAATAATGTGGGCCGTGTGCCAATTTCACATTTGTGTTAAAGATATGTAGGTCATGTATTATTCAGCTACAATCTAAAAATCGAAAACATTGAGCTAATTTACCTAATCTCTATTCCCTGCCTTCCCAAAACACACTCGCACCTTTATGTAATTATTATAAATCCTAATGGACAACAGTGCAAAAATGATTCAGCCCGTTTCCTATCCATCCCCACGACTTTCTGTACAGACTGAACGTCACTAAATGCCGAGCCAGCTAGTGCTCGGAGCGATAAGGGAATTTTCCTGAGTCATAAGCAACTTGTCTCTGAAGGTTTGAGGAACGTAAAAAGGAGAGCTGTGGGACTGCAATATGCTGTTGCTCAGCACTCCTCTCCTAGTCCATTTATTTCAATGGCACAGGCATCTGTATTTAAGCCTTCCAGCTGTTTCTGATGTTCTACCATTTGTCATTCGGACTATCTGGCCTGAGGAGCTAAGGTCAATTTACTTTTGTTCAATTTAAGGCTGAGCTGAAATAAAAGGGAAGCTGCCCCGTGGTAGCCTCAACAATGACCTAACTATATCTACAAACTGAAGCAATTCTGTGAAATGAAGAAATTGTTTTAAATGGACACAAACCAAATCATGGCATGTTAAAGGTGTCAAGACACTTACTGCTGTCCCCTGCTTCCAGGGCTTTTAATGTTTGCTCTTTGAGGCGATCGGCCTCGTTTTTCTTCCTTCTGTGTTCCTCTAATTTGATCTGTAGGTCCTCAGCTACCTGCTGAAGCTCTCGGAGCTGGGCCTGTAGAGAGATGACAAGAGAGAGACACACACCATCTTAGATAAGCATAAATGGTAAACGTTTTAGCTGACAGCTAATGGTTTTCGTGACATTCAATTACAGTTCTAGCAGTTGGTTTTTTCAATGCTTTGTCTAGTTTACAGTCAGTCTTTGTCAACATGATAGCTTTCCTGACATATACTGTAACTACACTAAAAACACTATTTTAAATTCAGATTTTGGACACTTTAAGATGAAAATGCCCAAAAGCCATTACCATCTTGAAATTATACACATTCTGTTTCAATCAAACCACCCATGTCACTTTCCCACTACTCTTAAATCCAAACTTGTAATTTATGTCTTGGTATGAACCTGCAAATTATCCTATGTTCCCATTAAGACTTGTATTGTAGGTTTAATATATTGTAGAGCTCTTATTATACAGTTTGGAGGATGTAGATCATTTTGGAGCATTTTTAGCCTTGCTAGCATTGGGGCTTCAAGGATGGCAAAGTCGGTTTGTCTGTCAGTCCACCACTTTGGTCCAGACTAAAATATCTCCCCATCTATTAGAACCCAGAAGAACCTTGTTAATCTAAACCTATTTTCTACACAGTCATGATTATATATTACTCAGGAGAATATAACAGTTACAGTCAACAGTTATGGTGATACAATTCAAGCTGACAATCCAAGTGTTGACAACAGGATAATTAACTTATAGGATCATACGCATTTATGGAAAATGGTGCCTGAACTTACACTAACGTATTTTCTCTGTTCTCGTTTCCTACTCTCACCTTATCTTCCGTTATGCATCAGTGTATCTACCTCCAGTCCAGACCACAACCAGCTCATGTATTTACAGAAACTTGTATGACATCAGTCAGGCTTGCACAATGGACTATTTAAATCACTTGCGCCAGGAGGTGTTGCTGTCACACCAAATATGACAGCTTGTGACAACCAAGCATAACCCATCATCACTCTCTGTAATGGACCAATTAATATGAAAGAGCAGCAGCTTCTTGTTTGCCTGTGTGTGTGTGTGTGTGCGTGTGTGCGTGTGTGCGTGTGTGCGTGTGTGCGTGTGTGCGTGTGTGTGTGTGTGTGTGTGTGTGTGTGTGTGTGTGTGTGTGTGTGTGTGTGTGTGTGTGTGTGTGTGTGTGTGTGTGTGTGTGTGTGTGTGTCTCAATACCGCCTTCCGATCTCTCCTCAGAGAGTCTCATAATGCAGTGATGGATTCTGCTTGGTTCCGGCAGGGATGACTACCTTTCTAGGCCACGATGCTTGCTTAGACACCTTCAGTTTGCAGCAGTGATTTATGGGCTCCAATTTTAGTGTACAAAAACATATTTAATTGTGAATAACACCGATGTAACATGTAAAGGGTTCCTCCACAATGTTAAAATACTGTATAAATACACACAAAACTTAATACCATAATATATCCATAAACTCAGGTTTATGCAATGTTCTGAATTAAAAAATATCACATCTACTGTATATATATATATATATATATATATATTCAGGCTTATATTTGTATTTTAGGTATCTACTAGAACATGTTTACATGCTTTAATGTTCACAAACATGTTCTCATCCTGTCTGTCTAAATATACCTTTAATCACCCTCTGTCTGAAACACTCCGTTTAAGCGCCTGTCTCTTTAAGACCCCCTCCTGAAAAAGACCAGTCTGCTCTGATTGGTCAGAGTTTATGGGTTTTCCACATATGCAATCTCTCACAGGGATGTATACTGATTTTTGTTTTAAATGATCAGAATCAGGAGATCAGATTCATTTCCACATTGTTTGAAACATTTTAAAAAGATTAAACATGAACAAAAGCTATACATCAGCCCCTGCTTTAAAATGTACACTTAGAGAGTGCCAATCAACAGAAAGATAATCACAAACCTCCTGAAAGAGGATTTTATTAAATACCTATCTGTGTTCAATTCACAGTAGCATTCCTATTTGTGCTGGTTCTAGGCCGGGCATACAGTGCTGACACGCTACATTCAGCTTTCATTGTGCCAAGGCTTCTAATTTGATTAAAAAGTTTAACAGCATCCTTTTTTTTTTCCAACGGCAGACTCTTTTTTTAACCCTTAAACCACAGGAAGAGTTCACTTTTGAGTCATTGTGTAAGGCTTCCGAAATGTGGCCCCTGAGGTAACCCTGCCATATCAACAAAGACAAGCTGAGAGAAGAGGCTCACAATGTGCAGCGGGGCTAGGAGGGCTGGGTGACACTTCAGCCTCAATCTGCCAATCAGTCGCCACAGAAAAGAACATGGAACAAAAAAGGGACAGAACAGAGAAGAAGGGTGCAGGGTGACACCATCAGAGACCATCAACTGGCAAAATTTGCGAGTGTGTTTCTGATTAAAAAAAAAAAAGTGGCCTTCAGTCAAAAATCTATGTAGTCAAACAAGTGGTATCTTTTTCACTGTATCTTCCATAACAAGCAATGTGTGTTTTAAACAAGCCTGACGTCCTAGAAATGCTGTAATGCTGTAAAATGCTTCGAAACACCTTAAAATGAAGTAATTTCTCACATAATCAAGGGATTAACACAGAGTTAGAGAACTGTGAATGTGGTGCAGCAAAACCTTTTTAGCTACCGGTTAGTCCTTCACATTCCCAAATACATACTTTAAAATGACCATAACTACATGCTGGAGCTGGTCTGCTCTTGTAGCTTGAACAAATAACAACAACAACATGGGAACGGGATGGAGAGGACAGGAGTCATTCTTCCAGCATTGGGACAGGACAGTAGTTTTGAGTGTGGGATGGGACAGGAGTGAAAATCCACTCCTGTGGCACCCTTTATAGAGAGGGCAACTTCAATTTCCTAATGCATTAAGTAATGGGACTACTGAACTAGTAAATATAACTAACTAACAAACATCTCAAGAGATCCTCACCTGCCAAATTTACCAATTTAATTTGCGCCAAACTCCAGGGCTCCAGTTAATTTGGCCTAGGGCTTGTTGAGATCAGATCAGACGTGCAAATGGAGATCAGAGTAGTTCCTTGAAGCTCTATAAAAAGAGCATGTTGATTCAAAATGGGTTTGATCATTCAGGTACTTGTGCAGATTTACCCGAGACCATTGACTCCTTACTGTTTTGGAGTGATTGCAAATGAAGCAAAGGTACAGCTGAAATCATTAAAAGATACAGTCAAATGGAAGGTTTCTGTCAGAGGAGGAATTCAGGCTACAGATGATTAGAAACTTAAGTTGTATGGGTAGCAGACATGATACATTGTGAATGTAATTATAACATACAGATATGTTATATACACCGACTAAGAAATTGCATGAATTCATCAACTAAAATGCAGTGATGAAGGAGAGTAAGTGGCTGGAAAAATGTGTTTTGACAGTTGTTAGAGCTAGGAAACTGTGACAGTGACTCGTTGACACGGAAATCTGAACAGCAGGTTAAGGTTGGCGTTGGAAACTGAACACCAGACGCCTGAAGCAGCAGATGTCATAAACATGTATGGTCAAAACAATATCATAGGGCACAAGCTGCTCATTTAAAGCAGGAATCTTCAGAGCTCAACACATAAAAGCAAATTAACCTCAACGTCCCCGCCAATTAAGTGAGTCTGCTAGCGTGCCAGGTAATAACACTACAGCTACTGAGAGGCAGCACGAGTAGCGCAGATGAAAACTTAATTAAATCTATTGAGAATAACAGAAACAATATCTATGCATGGTAGCTATGGGGTAGAACCCACTGCTACAGTTTTATGATCATTTTAAAAAGACATCCTGTCATAATTTGGACAGAAAAAAAAGAAATAACATGTGTAACACAGTCAGTTGGCCAGAATAAACCCAGTATGCTGGTATGATATTGCAGGGAAATATTCCACATGAATTTGCTGAATGCAGTTCATAACATATATGGATCTGTGCCAAAGCTCGGCGCTGCAGTTCTGAATATAAGGTTTGGTTCACCATGTTGACAGCAATATGTATTGATTATTATGTTTTCTTAGTGTTTAAGAACATAAATTACAGGTATAGAATTTTGTACTGTAAACCATAGAAACTAAACTTCAGGATAAACAAAAAGCCTAGCACAATACCAAAAGAAAAGAGAAAGAGAAGAACTAGTTCTATAATATAATACTGATACAGTTAACATAATATTTAGGCTGATTCCATATCAGCTCCATAGCATTTCACTACTGTGGATGAAAACAGAAACTATGATATGTAGACATTTCGGTTTTATTTTAGAATAATTTAGATACACAGTTCTCATAGACTTTGCTGTAGTATTTTTGGTTTAGGGGGTCAAGAATCTGGGGTCACCTATTTTCTACTGATATTGTGATTAAGTTAAAGTTGTACTCCATAAGAATTGAGATATGTTGTTTCTAGCGACCCCTGTGGCAGTTAGATGTAACTGCAGGCGAGCGTGTACTTTCAGAGCCTCCACCTTGTCCCGTTCATGGTCACTATGTGTGTTGACAATTGTATTTCTTGTTTTTTTGCTCTTTTGTAAACGTTATTGAAACACATTCACCTCTCTACTTCCAGTCCCTCCCCTCTATGTTACCCTCTTAAATCCATACATATACTATACATGTTCCTACACTTCTGCCCTTACTACAAGCCTGACTCAGGTGTTAGAATTTCCGATAACAAGTGAACGCAGCATAACAATTGGTGACGTTCTGGGCCGACAGACCAACCGCTGTCTGCAGCGTTACTAACATGGCTGCTTATTTACATCTAGGGAGGGAATGTCGCCAAAGACACGAATATTGTAATACTCAACAAAAAGACAAGTAGAAGCGCTTTCATTAGTGGGTCATATTATCAATCACCACTGTTTTAACTCACTCTTTGATACATACTTAGAAGACAAGTACAACTTTAAAATATATAGGCCGACACAGACTAATGGACCGTGTGTATATTCTGTGCAGGTTGAGGAAAAGGCAGTGAGATACACACAAGTGAAAGTCACTGTTTTTTTCACACCACGAACAGGATAAAGCTTTTTAAGGAAAAACCTGATCCTGTTACTACTACATGTGGTTGTAGTTATTTCAGCAGAACTGTGTACCTGTTTCTCCCTCCAGAGCAGCACTCCCTCCTCAATCAGTTGCTGCTTGAGCTGCAAACCCTCGTCCAAGGTCCTCATCTGGCCCTCCACGTATGCTCTCTCTCTCTGTCCCAGATTCCTGGAGGAGAGCGAGTTAGCAAGAGAGTGAGAGAGAGGATGCACAGTCCCTTCATTACTGAGAAAAACATCAGCCACCCCTGCTATGGTCTTTGAGATGGCGCAATCCAATTTTTTAGGGCCCACAATGCAGCTTGAATCCAAATGGGAAAGTAGAAGAGTAAATAAGATGGGGACTGATGCTCTGTGGCTGCACTAAATTGTTTTTGAAGTCTGGTAAACACAATATGAGTTCGGACCTTGTGAAAACATAATGAGATATACTCTGCTTGTATGTTGTTTGAGGCGAACGGCAGTGAATGAAATAACAGAGGACTGTCAACAAAAGAAGTGGGTTACCATATTAGAAGTTATATTTACACTGCAAGCTACATTTCAGCATCATAATTTGGTCAATCTTAATAGCCCAGAGGAGATGAGAAATATGTCCCAGCACAAGCCTGCGTCTATTCATCTGCAGACCTATGATGTATGCAGTGTGTAATTTATATCCTATAGAAACCAGATTATCTACAAAAACACCTCTGGAGGAGGTTATTGAGTACAAAAAAAAGTGTAATGAGCTGGAGAGTCAGATCTGTCTTTATCATGGATGAACTCAAAACAATACCTTTATTGATGCATATACTGTACATTACAAGAGAAGGTCTGAACTACACCAAGTTTTTTAAATTATAGTGACACCATGCCCCCTGGTGGCACAGTGAATGACTCACTGAGTGCAGCAAGTCTAACCCACTGATGCTAGGATAAATACCCTTATGTTAAAAAGCTGCAGTTTTATCATATTATCGAAAACTGTATGATGGCGTTCCCAAATAGACTGGGCTGGTTGAATATTTATTTCTTTAGCAATGCGTGGGCCTCCAAAGCCATATTTTGAGTCAAAATCTGCATGTGTTATTTTCTAAATATTGAATCTCTCAGTTTTGATTCAACTCACCAGCAAGTGTTCTGGCAGCGAGCATGGCTGTTGTATTCATCGGAAGCATCGCAGCAATCTGGCACGAGGCGCAGGAGAAACCAATCCAATGCACATACAAGAGAACAGAGGAGCATTCAATATATGAGCACGGAGAAGTGAGCAACATGTCTTTATATAGAAATAAACACAGATTAAAAAAATACATTTTACTCTATCAGCAACTATGAAGAATTCATTTTCAAGATAACATAGTATCACTCCATTTTCGCCCCCCAAAAGCAAACATTGGACAACTATAATCTATTGCTCTCTGACAAACAGCACAGGTTTTTTTTCAGAACCATTTAGAGACATAAACAGAATTATTCAAAAGAAAGCTTTTGTGTAATTAGAGCGAAAATGTCAGGAAATATTCTGATAAATCATTGGGGGTTTTTCAGGAGAAAATGCCAAAAATTCACTGGCTGCAGTTGCACAAATGTGATGCAACGATCCGATACTGATATTGACTCAAATAGCACGATCGACTATCAGTCACAATGGGGCTGCTCTATTCAATTCAATTCTATGTTTATATACTGGAGTTTTAATTACTGTTTAATTTTTTTACAATTTGTTGCTACTTTTAATTTTGAAGATTTTTGACCACGTTGCAGGTGCACAATTTATTATCTAAATAATAAATAACTTTGACAACTCGCTTAATTGATATCTACGTATTTATTTGTTACATTTTGTTTTATAAAGTTTGGAAGGAAATCTTGAAGTTGCGCTTGATGTAGCCTTAACACAGTGATACCAGTCATTTCCACAGTAAGGCATATAGCCTATACATTTATCATTGATATGGGATCCTAACTCGGTATCCACCGATATATATACGAATATTCTGAAGATGTCATCTTGTGTAGTTTGGAAATTATATTGGATACGTTTCTGTTTTTGTCTAAAAATTCATAGATAAAATGATTGAGCCTCATCAAATTCAACAAATATATGCTAATTTGCTTTTTTCTTTAAATCATGCCCATGTCTGTACAATCAACATGCAGCCACTTTGCTTCTGTTAGCATAAAGACTGGAAATAGGGGTAGCATGGCTCTGTCCAAAGGTAACAAGTGAGGGAAGGAAGGGATAATATAGAGAGAGCAGGTCATTATGGAGAATTGAGCCCTTACGGGTTGATGCAGGACTTGAATCACCCTGAAGGGCTATTACACGGCTACTTACTAAAGAAATCAATTATTTGACACAAAACATTGATTTTAAAATGACTTTATTGATTTGAAAATGGCCCTACAGAGTCTATAATCAGAACCGCGTCCATAGCAACGGTCTGTTATTCAAACAGCAGTCTGCTATTCAGAAATCACAGACTGTAGAATGCCAAAATTGACCACACAGACTTAAGTATTTGAATAAAGCTCTGTAATAACGCTCACTAACATATGAAACGTATTTTGTTTAATCTGTGCAAAAACTGAGCTAAGCTAACCAGCTAGCCTTATATCTAACGGACACACAAGAATGGCAAAAATCTTCTCTTTATGACTTTAGTCCCTTTTCATCCTCAGTGAAGATTAGATCTTTGTGTCTGAATGAGATCTCTCTCTCTCTCTCTCTCTCTCTCTCTCTCTAGTACAGAGAGGGTCTCTTGAGATCAACCACTTATAAAGATCAGCTGCATGGTGTTTTCTAAGTGCTCTGATCTGGCTTTTGCTCAGATGTTTCACCCCAGAGAGCGGGCGCAGTGTGAAATTTCTCAATTATCCAGATCCCCATTGGTGACCGGTGAAACGAGAGCTTTACAGCACAGGAAAGGAAGCCAATGAAAATCTATCAACAACCAGGCGAAGAGGAAAAGTGGAGACATGTTAGCTATTAAGTGGCTCCAGTGAAAGCAGGGACAATAAGAGAAGACATGTGGGAGAAGAAGAGAGGAGGAAAGAAAGGGAGAAGGACAAAAGATATGAGAAATATTCCACTACTGCTCTTTTATTCCTTCAATTTTTAACCTGCGATGGTTGCGTGCTGTCTAATGCTGCTGAAAACGCTGATGACAGAGAGGTGGCTTCAAAAACTAAATGTATTGATTTTATCCAAAGTGGAGAATCACTGGAGGACACAATTCAGAAGGGGGGTGGAAAAAAAACGATCTGATTAGGCATAGAGTGTGGCAGATTTTACAAAAAAGAATGGAGAAAAGCTTTGATGAAAAGGACAGGATGTTTTTCAAGGAAAACTGTGAGGAGACTAAGCGTGCGCACACTGGTACGTGTGTGTGTAAGAGAGCCATGTTTTGTTTGCTCTGTCTACTTCATCTGTTTGTTTGTACGACAGAAGGAGTGACAGTTTGTACACCAACATCAGCAGCTTCTCGACATCATTTAAAATGTGAATTCTTCTCCATGTTTACAAAACACACAAAAGATGTAAAAGCAAACAGAACTATGTGAACTTGACTTGATTCAAACCTCACAGAGGTGTAAGATATTATAAGATACAAATTCTGCATCAAACCTTTCCACCAACAAATAAAGAGAGTGCTTCATTTTCTGCGAGAATAAATCTGTTCACCGCGATAGCTCTTGCGGTGCTGCCCTTGAGAAACGCCGAAGCAGAAAACATTGTTAATCCATTGCCTCACTTCAGGTTCTGTAAAGTTTATTAAAGTCATCTCTCAGGAGAGTATTATTTCATCCAGTATAATGCAATATAAAAAGTCTTACCACAGATGCCATCATTGACTCGCGATGATGGAATGTAGTGTGGGCGGAAACCCAGATTGGTGCAGTAGAATCGGCCACGAGGACAGGCTGAGGTACCTACATGGGGGCAGGAACAGAGGTCAGCACTGCAATACACTAACTTTGAGAAACAGATCAATCTCATCAAAACTCTTCATAATAGTTTAGAAATACCACAATGTGTAGATAGAATGTCACTAGTACAGATGATTATGTTGAGTTGTTTTTGTTGTTTTAGGACTTTTATTGGCTCATTTTTTTTTAAACGTTCTTCACATTCTCTAAACTGTGAGCTCAATCGTCACAACTGTTTCATGAGGTAGTAAGTAGAGTAGTAAGGTAAAGGGAGATCAGGTAGTAACATTTCATTTATGCTCCAAGACATAGTTATTGTGTCAGTGACTCAGCCAATGGCAACAAAAATAAAAGTTCTTTTGTCGTCGTAGGAGCCGTCCTGGTCGAAATGTTTCGATGTTTTTCACCCTGGAAATGTTTCTGTTTTGTTGTTGTTTTCTTTTATACTCATCTCGATTTTGTTGACTCTGACTGTTTACTGTAGCTTCTATACAAGAATGTTAATTTTTGTCCGTTTTGAATGCTAATGAGTATTACACAGAGCTTTTTAGATTCCAATTTCAACAGCAGGTAAAGGTTTACAATACTGTATAATACTGCAGTACATAGGAAATGCTTTGCACATTGTATTTGTGTAGTAATGTTACATGTACTGTAAATGAAAAATTCAGCTTTTTCTTTCATGTAAAGAACAGGAAATTTGCCACAAAGTGACATCCATTGCAAAAAATAATAATAGTAAACCGCAACAATGAAAAACACTGCACTAGTTCAGAAAAATGATTGCGGATATTTAGGGAATATACATGCATGTCTGACAGATTTTGACAACTAAATGGATAATTTTGCATGTGATGGCTCAAACGGTGAATGAATGTTTAGAACTTGTGAAGAGTATGACAATGTCACTGAGAATCCACTCAACACTTCAGCATGTGCAAATCAAGACAATTGGATTTTTGCACACGTGTGCCAAAACACATGTAATTTGCCCAAACGAATGAGATATTCAAGTCTGTTGTGAGCAACAAACTAGTTGTTTAGAATTTTGAACTTATTCTTTTGAAATAAATCATTCTTCATTCAAGAATTGAGCCAAAACAAATGAGAAAAAAAACTGTAAGAGTTGAAAATGAGTGTCTCAAACACTCATGTTCAGTAGTGGCAGCAGTGTGCAGTTTAAAGCGGTTTGCACCACCTCTTAGAATTTGAAAAAAATCTTGTTGTGGAAGTGAGCTGCACTTTGCCTTTACTGCAAACTATGAACAACTTGTAATGTTATTTTGAATATGTAAAAAAGTATGCTTTAAAAAGAGCCCCTGTTAATTAATGTTTCGATGTACTACACTGCATTTTATTTCAGTGTTAGTGCTCCACATACTCAAATATAGTATAAATTACTACATCGAAACTTGAGGTCTTATTTCCAATAGCTGTATGAACTTCCAATGTATGAGATCAATCGCTCCAAAATCTTGGTGTGGGGAGATAATATTAGGAACATTCAATCAATTTTGATTCATTCACCTCTTGCGTTTTCAGCCCCTTTTCTCTGCAATGAGTAAAGAAGTTCATTAAGGGGGTTAAGCTTGTGTTGCAGACAATATTGGGGGTTGGATTTACTCCAGCTATATGCGGCAGCACTTTAGCAGCCAAATACATGGTTTGGTGGCTTTCCCAAAATATATATCTACCGACCCAAACAGGGTCCCCACTTGTTTTAACAAATAAAGACATTGCCTGGAGTTTTTAAATATATAAAGGATAGCAGTTGCCCACAAACAGTCATATCATCTACCACTTTGCCCAGCGTTGACACATTTAACTCTCGGCTCCTGAAAATATAGACTTGATGCCGAAAAGAAGTCTGTTGATCTCCGCAGACTTACTGAAAAGACAGCTGAAATGAAATGGTAGTGTTCTGCTCCTGTCCGGTAAAACTACTTTGAAGTGTCACGCCATGCAGCTTACCTTATCAACAAGTTGACTTTCAAACAAAATACACACCCAGGTTTATGTAGGAGGGGTGAGGGGCTAAAATACAATTTTTACATTTCCAGAAAAAAAAAATTCTGTTTTTGTTTGTTTTGCTCATTTTGATCAATTTACAGATTAGATACAGGTGTTTCCATGAGAGGAACACTTTCCAGATTTTCCAGGATTGGTGGGAACCCCTGCCAAGTGTCACGCACGTGTACACCATAGACAATATCAATGTTTCCTTGAGGAAAAATTATGTTTTAATCCGATAATCTAATGAGCAATCAGATCCCTATGTTTTATTCTGGTATTCTTTAACGGCAGCTTCCAACCCTCACGGTTCGACCTCTGCAGCCGTTTAGAAGGCTTTTGGTTCCCCAAGGAAAACCAGATTTACATGGTGATGTTCAGAAAAGCAGCCTTGATGAGTTAATGATGAATGATGAAGTACGATAATGATTTTGTAGAGGCTTTATATGTTTTATAATCCCATGATGGAGAGGGAAGGTGTTGATGTGAACCCTAAATAAAATGAATGTAGTCACATTAGTGATGATACGTTTGTAAAATATCCGATGGTAAAGACAAAGTTAACCAAGTTACAGTACTCAATGAGAGCTGTTCTTTTAAATTTTTTATCTTATACTTGTTTTTATTTTTATTTTTTTAATTGTACCAGTACAATGTTTTCTAATATTAAGTGTTGCATGAATTGCATTCCAGGCAAAAAAACTTTATTTAAATAACAGATTTCATAAAGAGGTTAAATTCAGAGTAGTAACTTCACTAACGAAGCAGGGGATACGATGTCACCTGCCGCAATGTTTACAACGCAGACCATTGACATTAAGTCTGGCAATGTGATTCATTTAGTGCTGCTAAATTATATTGGTGGAATGGAAAAAAAATCCATGGTATATGAAACAGGAAATTTCTCTTTTCTTTAATGAGCAACGTGCACAAAGTGCTGGTAGAGGAAAAGTCACTGGACACAGTTGATTTTCTTCCCTGTTGTTACATTTGTGCAGCCTTTGTTTGAAAATTTGATTGTCGGTCTGTTTTTTTTATACCTATGATATACTTATGATACTTTCCATAGCATCAAATGTGGATATGGTATTGTTTTGAAATATGTGATATTGAAAAGTATTGAAGTACGATATTTTTGGCAACCTTAGTCAGATAAGCGTATGGCCTGTTAGAAGAATGTGCAGGTGTGAGTTTATTTGATAGAAAGTGTGGCATGTTAACCATCTCCTGATGTGGTGAGCTAAAAAGAACCCTTGGTGAATGCGAACGAGAGTTCAGTGTGCAGCATTTATTAACAGTCCACAGGTCAACAGTGGAGAATCACAGTTTGCTAACATCGGTGAACTGACACCCACTCCACTATAGCTTCACTTTTTTTACCTGGTTCATCAGAGCCATCTTCACAGTCGCAGTAGTCATCGTTCACCTGCTCAAAAGGGATCATCTTTGACCCATCGATGCACAGAAAGGACTTCTTCTCCCTGTAGAACCGCTTGTCTGTTACAGAATAATAAAAACATTACAGACTGATGATGCATGTTGATGACCTTGAACTGCAGCAAACACACAAGCAGACTTTGAAGAATATTTTTAATCTATCACATTTATTTCAGAATAAAAGCTCGGCGTTTGAGCCCAGAGACTGTAAGGAAATGCTACTTGCACTATCAAAATAAAACTGGTATTATTGCAAACAGCATCTTTACATATTGTGTACAGTTGTTACAAACAATCTGCAGCGATGTCAACTTCATATGAACTTACAGCATGTCTGTGTCGAAGCTAAGGAGCTGTTAAAGTTACAGCACGTTACACCATGCAGGTGTTACACACAGTATAATGATAGCTGCTTAAGCTAGCTCGAAGGGGACAGTGAACTTACAGGACGAAGATATCCCTCTTATTTTCCGCGAGTCTACGAAACCACACCAAAAGACAGCGGTGACAATAATGTGTAAACGCATGTCAGGTGGCATAACGGTGAACTGTCTCCTCCTCGCCTCACAAAAACCCGCTCAAACGTGTTTTTAAACTCATGATATATATCCAAACATTTAAACTGGCCATGTCCTGACTTCCTGAAACATGCGGTCTCGTGACGCTTCGGAGCATTTCTATTGGGTTTCATTCGAGCCGCTTGTGATTCCGTGAACCAATCACGAGTGAGAGTGTTGTTATCCATGAACGTGTTGTGCTTTAATACTTATAATAAGAAAAGTATTCACACAGCTGAGTTTTTCAACAGAATTTTTCTATGAAATGTGATTATATAGCCCACATTTCAATTCAATTTTATTAAATTATTTAATTGAATTTATTGTTTCATTTTTAATTCCCTTTTTTATTGTGTATACAAGTACTCTTTATTCTTAAATGTATTTATGTTATGTCATCATTATGTTAGATTGTAAAGTTAATTGAAAGGAATAATGACTGCCTATATATATATATATATATATATATATATATATATATATATATATATATATATATATACATATATATATATATATATATATATATATATATATATATATATACATATATATATATATATAGGCAACAAATACTGTACAACAAATACCGTATATGCATGTTAAACAGGTGCAAATGGGATCAAATATATAGTTTTTGTTTGTTTGTTTGCAAACACAGTTGTAAAGGTAAAAAAGAAAAAAATAAGTGTGCTTAATAGACTTTCAAAATGGGGAGACAAGCAATTTGCGAGGGGATTTTTTGGGATAATATTATCTAAATGTCTTTGTAATTAGGGATGGACATATCACATGGTTTTTAAGAAGTGCATTATTCTCAGCAGATTACACTTTATTATTATAAAACTGTCAAAAGGCCTGTTGTCAAAAAGCAAGTGGTGGCAGTAAAAACCATGGTAACCAAAATGCATACTGGCGGTGTACTGAAATCACCTGTGGTATATAATTACCATGTAAAAATTATTGTATTTCTATGATCAATAACGTACATAGACAACATTATGTGACTCATACGATAGGCTACATTGTTTAAAGCAATCGTTAGGCTTAATGTAACACTGACCATCAACATGCCATTCTTTGAAATCATTGTAGCATCTAACTCTTTGTGTTTCACTTTTTATTGATATGATTTTGATATAATGCGAATGTAAAGGTGGGTGATAGATAGATAGATAGATAGATAGATAGATAGATAGATAGATAGTTAGATAGATAGATAGATAGATAGATAGATAGATAGATAGATAGATAGATAGATAGATAGATAGATAGATAGATGGATAGATAGATGGATAGATAGATAGATAGATAGATAGATAGATAGATAGATAGATAGATAGATAGATAGATAGATAGATAGATAGATAGATAGATAGATAGATAGATAGATAGATAGATAGGTGAAAGACTAAGGAACACATAAAACAAGAGCATTTTGATAGCTTTATTAATAATAAACCATCTTTACAACATTTACACTTTATGCTATAAAAAAAAAGTCTGGGTTGGAGGCACTTAGGGTGAAAGGTCGGCTTAATCTGCAATGAATCATTTCAGACTATGCATTTGTCATTTCTCACTGTTAAGTCTTGTGTACAGGCCTGTACTGCACAGTGACTCCTTGCTCTGAAGGTATGAAAGGTCTCGGATCATGCCTGGGAGGGAATAAGAGTCCAAGGGCGGGCGCAGTGGAAACACTGGCATGAGTCCGGACGTCATGTATGGTGACATAAAACCTGCCACACCACCGTTTGCGGAGGAATAGGCCAGTCGTAAGGGGCTGACACCGAGGCGGGGGCTGAACCCGTACAGACTGTCTCCCCCGGCAGCCGGCGGTGGCATGTGGAGCGGGGAGAAGGCTGACTTATTCCCCATAGCCCCGAGCGCCCCGGGCAACCCAACAGAAGGCCTGAACGCGTTGGAGTGATTAGACAGAGACAAGCTATCAGAGTCCAGTTTGTTCTCTTTGGAGCTCAACACCAGTTCAATGGATCTGACTATGTCGCCTTTGCACGTTCTCACCATAGACTCCAGGGTGTCCCGTTTCTGATGGGGGAAGATCTTGGCCATAATGTCAGTGGGGTCCCGGTCCAGGCTCCGGTAGTCCTTAGGCTTCTCCGACTCGCTGCCTGACTCCGGATCCGAGGAGGAAAGCGACCTCTGTGGACTCTGCATGTGTTCTGAGCGCTGGTCGAACGCCGGGGATGACCTCGCACTCTCGTTTGGAGACAGATCTTTCTTGTCAGTTGGAGAGGGCAGCCGTGAGGTGTGGGGTGCGAAGAGGGGCCGACCCATGAATCCATTATAAAAGTTGTACTTCAGTTTGTCGTCTGTGTGCACAAGAGAAAAACGCCTGTTTTAAAATTACATGCGCAAAGATCTGCATGCGTAAAATGCTTGAAGCGAATTACATATGCTTGGGTAAACTTGAATAGAACTGCAAATAAAGCTTTTCTTATAAAAATCCAGCTTTGGATTCAAATAACTGATAATAGCAATAAGCAATAGAATGGTTTAATGAAAATAGTTAAATTATCTCCAAAGTAAAAACCTTATTGTTTCTAACTTACCCTCTTTTTGGTTCTCTGCTCCAAAAACATCAAAACTAGGAGCTGTTGGAGTGTTGCTGGGAGCTGCCGACACCCCGGGGCCTACGGGTGACGCCTGAGGGATCCCCGTTTCCCCAACGATCCCCGAACTGGGGTACAGGAGCCGGATCTCCCGGGCCTCGCTCTCCTCCTGCGCTTGCTGCCTCCTCAGTGCCACCTGTGCGGCCATCACCCGCTGCCTCTCGGCTATCAGAGTGCACTTTGCGCAAACGCAGTCTCTCCAGCGACAGAACCGCTTGTGGCCTTTAAGCGCGGAGACCACGCCGTGGTTTCTGCATCTGGCGCACTTCGGAGTGCGGGGGTATCCCCTCTCCAGCGCCGGGTTACAAGCCCGGAGGAAGAGATGCGGGGGGCGCAGGAGGGAAGGCGGCACCTGCAAGCCACCGAGAGGGTTGGCGGTGTGCCCGGCCAGGCCAAGCGGTCTGATCCTGCTGTCCATTGCCTGAAGGGTTGCAAACACAAAGTCTTAAAGTCCAATACAGTTAGTCAAGTGTACTCAGTCAAGTGATGCGTCCTTCTCTGAATGAGTCTCTACTGACGGTGGCACCCTGAACCAGCGCGCCTTAAGTGCCTCCTCTCCAGGTGGTTTGACATGAAATACTACACCCTCGTCACACCCCTTTCCGCTTCAGCCTCTTAATACCCTATCATGTTTATTTGCATCCCGGATGAATAGTGGTCTAATCTGATGTAACTCAGTTTATATGCAGCTGTAGTTTAAGAAAAAGGGGGGCCTACCAGGACCAGACTTTGTATAATCTGTATTTGCACTTTTAGAAGTTGTGACCTGCAGGAAGTTAAATTCAAATTTGCTTTAAAGTATTGTGTTTAATATGTACCACAAGTCCAAACATGTTACACTGTTGAAGTAGATGTGAACAAAAAGCGATTTTTTTTTTCCTAAGAGAGAAAAACATTTTGCCTCAGGTCAACTAGATACAATGACCCTCCTTGGTTGCCCTACTGTGCAATGAATATTCACTATTAGGATGTTTTTTAACACAACAATGGCCCTAATAACAACATGTAATTATCTACCTGGTTATTCTGTCCAACAAATTACCCTGACAAAAGACCCATCTGTCAACAGACACCTAGTAAGATTGGTGGATCACTAATCACACCTTGTCACATGTTTCATTCATTTCTCTCCATTCAAATAGATCCAGTTACAAGCAACAGATTGCCTTACCGTTATTACACAGAGAACATAATGTGACAATTAGTGGCAGTCACCGAGGGAAACGCAGTACTAAAGCAGTGTTTGTCATGCATTTGCCCTCATGCAGTGTTTGTCATACATTTGCCCTCATACACACTGTCTTCCGCAACTTATTTGCAAGCAAGCTAAAATGGCAACTGAAATGATTATAATAATAGTAACCTCAGCTAGTCTAGACACCTCCTAATCATCTGTAGATGTAAGAGCGAGACATCAGTGACTTCTTTCGTCTCCCTGTAGTTCTTCTGACTCCGCTAGATTCCATCTGAATAATGGATGTGGGTTAAAGAGGCAGTGGATGGAAGCACTCAAACCCCTTGTGGCGTTTTACCGAGATAATGATTCCCTGTAGGGCACCTCTGAGGAAGGTCTGCTACAGCAGAGGCCAGAAAAATTGCTTGAGGTATAATATACAATGATTTGATGCAGACATAGCTATTATTAGTCATTTATATTACTCCTTACCCACATGGACTGGTAGGTGTTTCAAGGTAATAAAAGAAGATTTCTCTTTTTTGAGGCTTAAACTTATGGTCATTTTTTTAACCTCTTCACACGGATGCTGGCTTCATTCATCCTTAAAGTGTAATTCCGGCACAGAATCATCCCATGGTCTTTTTCAGCACTTACATACATCAAATAAGCCATTGAGACAGGGTATTTTTGTGTATGAGCTATTAACGGAGAAATCTAGGAGAGTCGCTAACAGCCGGACCTGGCTAACACCGATTAGCTTGGGGCAGCACGGTGAAGGCATTAAAACGGCTTTTTTTAACCACTAATACTGCTCAAAATAACACCAAACCTCTGCAGTAGCATGAGAAGAGTCCTTACACATAAAACAAAGCACCAATGGGCTCCTTCCTTTTGGATTGACTTTGGTAATCGACTTGAATGGACTTTACTATGAAAGGAGCTGGTACTGGGGCCAATGTTGTAGGTAAGTCTTTCACAACACTCTTTTAATTAACTCCGGGTTGGCTAACTACATTTGTGGTACTTTGTTTTATGTGTAGAGACTCTTCTCATGTTAATGCAGAGGTTTGGTGTTATTTTGAGCAGTTTTAATGCCTTCACCATACTGCCCTGAGCTAATCAGTGTTAGCCACATCCGGCTTTTAGCAACTCTTCCTGATTTTTCCCTTAATGGTTGTTACATGAAAAAAACTGTCTCAATGGCTTATTTGATGAATGTAAGTGCCGAAAAAGACCAGGGGATGATTTTGCGCCGGAATTACACTTTAAGGGGTTAGGTATGGCTCATTTTCAGGTTCATACTTTCATTTTGGGTTTCTACTAAAACACGTTAACATGCTTTAATGTTCATGTTAACATCTTATATTTCTCACACTGTCTGTCTGAATATATCTGTATTTACCCTCTGTCTGTATTAGCACCTGTCTCTTTAAGAACTACTCCCAGAAAAGTCCAGTCTGCTCTGATTAGTCAGCGTTTCCTGGTCCTCCACATCAGCACTCTTGCCGTCTCTGCACCGCCATTGCAGTCATTGAATGACTGTAACAGCACTGTAGCAGCCCTTTCTACACAAGTATTGTATTGTATAAGTCCAGAAGTCCTGACGGCTCGTTTAAAGGCACAGTTTCTGACTACGGGCTGTGTGCATTTCTCTGTGGATTCGGCATTTTGATACTTTCACAGTATTTATAAAGCAACTCCACCTGCTTTATAATCAAAAAAGACATGAAAATCTTGTTTTTTTAAAACCTTTAAGTGATGCATCTTATCAGCAACATTCCTGCCCACCTGCCCCATTACAATCATGCATGTGCAAAAAGCAAACACATATTGTGCAAAAACATTAAATCTGTTCAACAAAAGCATTGGTTTTGAGAAGCGAGTCTGCTATTTGCAGAAAGATGTTTCACAAGTTATGGGCCTTGATGGATAGGGGTTTACTTACTCACTTCAGCTGTGCGGGATATGAAGATAATTTAAAAATGCATCTGTCAACACAGAATGCTAAAAACATAAATAAATGCCAGTGATGCAGATGTGGACGCACATGCAGCTGTTATCATCTCATCCACTGTAAAGTGGAATTTGAGTTTTTGAATTTGTGGCTGGCAAGTTTATTCAGGCACATTAAGTTGCTCTCACCTGGGTTCTTTTTTTTAACACATCACTTAGGCAGTTAATATATGGACCAGTTACAGCTTTTCTTACAGGAAGGGTGTCTGGAAGCAGCATGGTGTTGTGTTAATGTATGTGTCACCATATATTGAGCTTTTGGAAAGGTTCTGTTGGAGTCTTATTTCTAATTACCCTGAGGACAAAGATGGGACAAAATCAGCTGCCTTAGAAAAGCCTCTATAAATTGGATTATAAAGCTGTAGTGTTATATTTACTCATTTACTGCCTCACGTCTAATGCCTATCATAGGATTACTTCAAGGCCAAGCCAGGATAGTTGTTTAAAGTGCATTTAAATCAGATCAGTTTCACCTAGAGACAAGGTCATTTCTCAACTAGTTTGTGTTATTCTACCATTTGATCTCTTATACACAGAACAACAGAGAATGAAGGGATTAGCAGGGGTAGGTGCAGTTTGCGTAGATATGGCCAGACAGTGTCTTAATTGTGTTCTTAACTGATCTGCACATGTCAGATATGGTGTTTCATCACAGAAATGTGCCTTCTAGGACAGGGCTTTATCAGTGCAATTTCTTATCTGAAGCAAGGTGGCTGCTAATCTACTCACAAATCTCACAGAACCTGATTATGTCTCCCACTGTCAGAGGGATGGAGAGAGAGGGGGGGGTAAGGAGGCAGGCCAGAGGAACAGTAGTCCATCATTAAACAGTAAATCATGGCATCTGGAAGTATGTCTTTTAGTGTCCTCTAAATATCTATATCCTATGTTATTGGCCTGCAGCTGCAAGTTCTCTGACGCACAAACATTGAAGATCAGACCACGTTATTGTTGCCAACTCTGAATCACAGACGCTAAAGAAATCATCCTGTGACACGACTTTGACACAGACATTTCAACGCCTTAAGTGTCATGACGGCGGCATTGTTTCTGAAAATACAGCACTCAAGTTACCACAAATTCCCCTCCTTTTCAGCAAGCCAAGGGGCTTGACCTTTAAGTGTTTACTTGCTCATCTGTCACTTCACACCCTTGTCATTTAAGTGCCACACAGTAGCCTCATCTTCCCTGCTGATGGGTGAATGGCCACCAATTATTGCCATCAGGTCAGTTGGGTTGCTGGTGTGATCAACATTTGAATTTCCCCCTTTATATGAATGCAAGTCTCTCCACTGTTGCACTTTTATGTCATTGACACTTTGTTGTATTAAAGCTCTGAGGAGAAAAAAACAACACAGAGGAAGCTGATTTGTGCTCCGTGTGACGTCTGTGGCCTCAGCGGAGTTCAACAAGTGACTGTTCTTTTAGTTTAGCTTTCAAGATCTTTTTTCTGTTTTTATTTATTTATTTATTTTACGCCAGGGGATGTCGACTGCTGCAGTGCTGTTGGACTTGCCGCCTGTGTTCACAACGCCTGGAGCAGTAGTTACGCCTTTGCCAGCATCCAGCGGAAATATTCTCACACATCCTTCCCAAGAGAGTAGCTTGCTTTGAGGAGCAATATGTAAGTGCTGAGTTTTGTCCCCAAAATTGTCTTTGTTTTGTGACATTTGACCAAAAAAAAGACTAATTCTACTTTCACACATTGTGCTGCAAACCTGAAGTCATCTACACATATTCTTGTGGTGGTGTATTGGAGAACCTAAATATCCGAACATATCAAACAGAGTTTGTCCTGCCAGCTTCCTATAAAGACGGTTTAATCTCAGAGTGAATCCATGTGCGAGCAAAAGGCTGTGTTGATGACGTTTCTACCATGGGGCTCCCCTATACAGGCAAACAACAAACCAAAGGTGAGGTTGAAGGGTGATTTACACAAAGATGGCAACAAAAAAAGTCAAATTCCATGTAATCTCGGACTCCAACTGGAAAGACAAGGAGCTTCTGTAGACGGTATATAAAGAGTCCCGACTTTCACTTGGTTTTTATAGCATCAAATATGTAACTAAAGCCAAACTTATCTGAACATACATCGCCCTGTTAAGAGCTACCTCAGAGAATCAAACTGTCATGTTGCTGGTTGTAAAACCACAACAACAGAGAAAGAGCTGAATGAAACTTTGTTCGGCAGGGAGATCATTTCCTGTGGGTTTGTCACTGGGAATGACTCCTTTCACACTATACATTTGACCCATTGTTAATACAAAAATATAGATTAGAGCAGCTATAAGCAAACATGCAGGGCTTTTACATAAAAATGCCTGCTCTTTTTAAAATACTGTTGGATGGAAATAAATCTGTAAATACAGTATAACTGACATTATGAATACAACCCATGCAGAGAGAAGGGGAAGCATCCATATTACACTCATACACACACCTGTGCATATGAATACACGGGACAATAGATTTTCCTCCTATTCCCTGCCTATCTATCTTCTGCCATCTTCTTCTCCCCTATTCAATATTCCTGCATTTACTCTATTTCTCCTCCTCTCACACCTTTATTGGTGGTCTGAGTCTGGTAGGTATCCATCAGGGCCCCTCACTTAGCCCGGCAATGCCTCAGTGCCAGTGAACAATGGTGGGCCAAGAGACAAGCCAAGTTTGCTTATGAGCACCGCATGGGAGTGTGTGTGTGTGTGTGTGTGTGTGTGTGTGCGTGTGTGTGTGTGTGTGTGTGTGTGTGTGTGTGTGTGTGTGTGTGTGTGTGTGTGTGTGTGTGTGTTTGTGTGCGCGTGTGTGTGTGTGTGTGTGTGTGTGTGTGTGTGTGTGTATGTGTTTGTGTCTGTGTGTGGGCGTAGGTGTGGGTGGGTGGGTTGTGTGTGGGTATGTGTGTGTGTGCACCCATGTGTACCTGTTTTAATCATGCATATTACATCTGCATCGTATCTATAAGGAGATGCAGGTGCACTTTTACATACTGGATTACTCTGTGCGTGTGTGTGTGTGTGTGTGTGTGTGTGTGTGTGTGTGTGTGTGTGTGTGTGTGTGTAGGCATTTAAAGCTTACATGTGTGTGTGTGTGGGGGGGGGGGGTGCACACATTAGGACCTTGAAAGGTTCTGGTCAGGTGCCAATGAATGCAACCTTCAGTGTCTAAACAGGTTAAGATTTCACCCCAAGAGTTCCTCGTTGTGCACTTATTCTGGTTACACTCTCTATTTGCTTCCTGTCAAAGAGGCTTCTTTATTTTACGATACACTTGCAAGGAGAACTTTGCAGCTCAGCAATGCATAGCTAAGTGGCAGATGAGCACAGCCCTGTGTGAAGGATTTGAGGAATCAAGTTTCTAAGTGTGTGTTTTTTTTCATAAAAATGTTCCACTTGACAGACATTGACAACAAATGAATGTGTAAATGATAGACGCGACGTGGGAAAGAATTCTCTATTGGTACCGAGCAAATATGAATATGCACTTTACACTGGGACTGTGTCAGAAGTGACAGATAGGTAGGAAATATTTTGATATACATGAGCTTTTGTATGATTGATTTGTGCATTTACGTAGCTATTGTATTGATTATTTCAGATTAAATGCAATACTTTGGCTTGTCACTAAGCTTAAAAAAAACTCACAAAAAAACAAATAATAGAGAGAGTCCCCCTTTCTTCTTTCTAATATACAAATAAGCAAACATTCAGACCTCCAAGGCATTGTTTACAGGGTCTCGAGTGAAAGGATCTGTTGACATCCGAATGGCAAAGGATTCTGGTTGATTTCTATTTGCTGAAAAGATTTTCTCCAGCTGTGGGGGCCTTCAGATGAGGAGGCTGTAAAAAAAAAAAAAGAAAAGAAAGAAAAATCTGCTCATGAGCCCTAATCTGATGTTAGCACTTTAGAAAATTAGAGGATGGCAGCCAGGAAGAAATTCAACAATATGTATGTGTTTATATCAGGGAGCAGCGAAAGCAACGGTGGATGGCAAGTGCAATAGCTTATCACACATCCAGCAGATGCAGAGTAACATTTGATTTTATTTTAAGGTCATTATTCGCTCTTCTTGTTATTCAGTAGCCCATATTGTCTCTGTAATAGACTATTATTCACTCCTCTATGTTGGTCACAGACTCTTCTCTGCTAAATGCTGCGCTGTGTTCACCCGCTAGTTGCCAACTTGGTTTGCCGTTCGGTGCAAGTAATGGGTTTTTTAAAGGTGTCATGTTGTAAAAAGAGTGATTCCTGTGTCTTTTTTGCTTTATAAATACTGTGAACGTATCAAAACATTCAATCCACAGAGAAATTTAACCGTATTCAGAAACTGTGTCTTTAAACGAGGCCGCCAGGACTTCTGTAGGTTGTGATGTCACAACTATAGAATAGAATAGAATAGAATAGAATAGAATAGAATAGAATAGAAATACTTTATTGATCCCAAGCTGGGAAATTGCAGCTATAATACTATATATACAGTAGGTAGAAAGTGCCGCTACAGTGCCCTTATAGTCTTTCCCTGACTGCAGCGACTCAGAGGGTGCAGATGTGGAAGACCCAGACACACTGGCCAATCAGAGCAGACTGGGCTTTTTCAGGAGCAGGTCTTAGAGTCAGGCGCTAAAACGGAGCATTTAAGACAGAGAGCCTGTGAATGTTCTAATTTGTCCTGGTCATCGTTGTCCCCAAAGCAATTTCAGTCAAAAGCAACTGGACTTGGTTATTTCTCTAGGAAAACGTTTCACCTCTCATCCAAGAGGCTTCATCAGTTCATGTACGCATCCGACCAGGCTGGGACTGGTCCAACTATCTGGTGTGGAGATCCAGATATTTAACCTTTCACAAGGCCGATGATGTCACTGGAACCCTTCAGACAGAGTGAATTCAGGTTGAGAGACAGTATGAGAAAAATAATGTCTTTTTTGAACATTAAAGCACGTAAACACAATCTAGTGGAACCCTAAATGCAAGTACGAACTTGAAATTGAGTGTAACATGGGACCTTTAATGAAACAGCAGCCTACTACTGTGAAAGTGAACCAAAACGTTTAGGGCCTACAAAACCAAAACAATGATCTAAAGTATGTATGACGCCCCTTTAACATCTCACATAGTAATTTGATAAATGTCAATATAAAAATAGTGATTATAGCACCTCTAAGCTGAAATACTTTATATTGCAAACTTAAAAAGTGCAAATGTGTTGTTATGACAGCCCTACATGTCCCGCATATCTATGAGAGTTAACTGTTTCAGCATATTCAAAGTGCAGGAGGCCGTTGAGAACAAAATGGCAAACAAGTAAAGGGGGAGGTGAAGCATAAAGAAGGAGGTGAGTGTGCTATCAGATGAACTCAGAGAACAGGAAGAGACATCAGTGCTGAACATCTCTGCCAGGGTGTTATGGGAAAATATTCTAGGCTTTCAGTTACAGATAATAACAGCTTGGAAATTGTTAAACATTGTCTCTGATAGCAACTGGCATCTGCAAACAGATCAGATGTGAGTTGCTATAGAGATTAGTAGAAACATGACACCGTCAGAGAAGCGGAAGCATTTAGAAGTGAGTGTGTGTGCATGAGAATAGATGTATAATTGTGCTGGTATATATGTTTTTATGTATGTTTCATAGTTTAAATCCAAGGGAGCCATCTGACATTCTTGTGCAATTGGAATATTCATTTACACAAAATTAACCATTTGTGGAGTGCATTTCCAAGAGGAAGCAGCTTTAAACCATATAGCACATATCTTCAAATGTCGACCTAGCTTGCCCTGCTGTCTTTGCCCTCAGCATACCTGTGAGTTCACATTTCACATCAACTCTGTTCATTTCTCACAAAGGAAACCACTGAGACGAGATAAATCTGTTACAGTTGAACAGACAGATCACAATAGTTTCATTGTTTTTATCTCATGTTATTCTTTTTGACCTCTCTTTTGTTTAGTTCCCACAGCACATGACCTCACTTGGCATTCAGTGAAGTGGAGGTGCAGAAACACACGGAGGCGTCCAAAATGTCAAACTTTTCAAATTTGACTAAACAAATAAGATGTTTCATGGTATGCCAAATTACTGAGGTGAGGTTCTGAGGTGAGCAACAAGACTTTCATACTTGACCCTAAATGAAACAAATAAATAAAACTATTAGAATAAATAAATTCATAAAAATTTTATATTTTTATAGGAAATTGTGTTGTGTTTAACATTAGGCATTAAACAAGTATGATGGCAGCAGTAGCTCAGTGCCTCAGATTCAGTCAGAAAGTTGTACATGAACACACCGTGAAGACTACAGCCAACTAGCAAATCATTACGCGCTTGCGTGAGAGGAAATAACTCTCCATACCCACAGATGGATTAATGCACAGGCTGGCCTAGGGGCCCGAGGAGTGCAGGGGCCCTGCATTGGCAAGACTTTTTTAAAAATAATTTAATTTACTACACTGGGGGGAAAAAATTGCCTTCTATTGGGGCCCTTAGAAACATTAAAACAAAATGTGTTCACTGATTGGATAGATAGGGGACACATTTACCCAATCAGCTGCCATCATGTGGCCGGGTTCTTAAGGTCAATTTTGTTGTCAAATGGTCACTCACAGTACAAAATATAACGGCAAAATTCTCGAAAAGCACAACGACTGAAAGGACAACTGGACCAAGATCTTCTAAATAAATTTACTAAAATGACAGAATTTTTCAAGGACTATTCTTCTGTTCTAGCAGGGATTTCTGACAAAGCTAAACGCCAAACGAACAGTAGCCTAAGGGCCTATGACCACCTTAATCTGCTACTGTCCATACCAGCAGGTGGCAGAATTCTGTATAGGTCATTCAAAAATGGAAACCAGAACACCGATAAGAAGGCTCTAGTCTAGCCAGACGCTAGTTAGCCAGTTAGCCAGTTAGCACATTACCAACCCAACCCGACCCACAACCTGTTAAAAGAACTAATGATATTGACCGTAACTGACGGAACAATCACACCACAATTATGAAGTGTTTATGTGAAAGAGCTCAATTGCATCTTACCTTATATAACAAGTTTGTTCTCAATCTCGAAAGTAAGGGTTTCAACTGCAAAAATACACATACAACATATTGAGTGATTCACCATTTCCCTCATTTAATTATGTTCCTGGCAGTAGAGAAGGCTTTGGAGCAGCATTTACATATTCATGCATCTTTGTAATTACGTTTCTTGACTGAAATGTCAAAAAAGTGGCTGCAATTTAGTTTTTTATTGCACTCTGATAAATTGATCGTTGGCTGTCATGCAGAAGACCAGTGGGAAATGAATACTTTTGTTAATCCAATTTTGCATAACTGTAGATGACGTGGCATTAAGTAAATGTGAAGATTTTGATTTCAAGTAAGAATAGTTTACTTCACATTTAGTAGTGTTGGCACCAAACCATATCAACATGCATCTGCATGGACTGACACCTGGATATGGTTCAAAGCCGCTGCGGAACCACAGCCAGTCAGGTACAGAGACAGAGGAACAGATAACAATACACACTACAGTCTATTCAGAACTATAGACTGCAAAATGCTGGCTGCATGCAGATTAAACTCAGATAAAGGAAAAGTACAAAATAAAGTGCTGACCACAGGTGTGAACAAAGCACCATTTTCAAAAACATTTACAAATAGGGGACTCTCTGGACCTTTGGAAAACTTTTTGAAGATCTTACTCCTTCGTATCTACAAAACCCAAGATATATGGGATCTTTTATCAGTTTAGATGTTGTATAATTGTACAAGTGGAGTCCCAACATCAATGCGGGCTTTATATTCTAAGAACTGCAACCTTAAGTTCTCAGGCTTTATAGAATTTATCTGATCATGACGCCCTGAATCGCAAACACATTTCTTATCGTTGCCATCGTTCACATTTTGGTTAAGATCCTCTTCACGAAGCTTTCGAGTGTGAGAAAGTACTCCACTTTATTTGAAGTTATAAAACTGTTTACAAACTTTATAAAGCTTTGATAAAAAGCTCATTTATTGGATACAAATGTCTGTGAAGTCAATCCAGGTTTGCTTACTCAAAATTATTAGTAAACCTGTGTTAATGGTTTAAATCTATCAAGGTGTATTAGTGCTTACAAAATTCATAAATACCACTGACACAAATGAATCACACAACGAATCACCGTCGGCTCACTCAACGGGAAGGATTAAGCCATAGGGCCTTCAAAAGATTTCTGCCTTGTGCCAGGGCTTTGTGTTTCAACAAACAGGTTATATTTTTTATTTGCAACACATTCTCACATTCTCACTCCCAACTTGTCACATATAGCCACTTGGTCGGGACCCAATGTACAGGGTGTGATTAGGTTTTGGCAACAAAATTATTTGGTTAGGTTTGGATTGAGGTTTGGGTTGAAATAAGTTTGTTAGGTAATTTATGAACGTAAGTTGCGTAGGTTACAGACTAGAGCTGCAACAGTTAGTTAATTAATCAATTAGTAAATTAATCACCAAAATCTTTTTAAATTCTCTGATTCGCGCTTCTTAAAATGTAAACTGAATATATTTTGAGTTATGGACAAAACAATACATTTAAGGTCATCATCTTGGGTTATGGGACACAGAGATCAACATTTTCACAATTAAATGACATTTTATGACATTTTAGGATGCAAACAAATTTTTGAAAATAATCAACAAATGAATCGATAATGAAAATAATCCCAGCCCTATTACAAATAAGTCAAAGCTGACTTTAGTTTTTACAAAAGACATGAACAGCTGTCTCTTGGGTGAAAGTTCTGTGTTGGTTTGATCCATCCATCTGTGCCGACCTCCTCCGTGTTTTAAAAATGGTTAAAAGCAGGTATGTGCTGGGTTCAAATGAATTAATTTACTCATATTAATAATGACATACAAAGAAGCGTCATCTGCAAATACTGCAACATTTGGACCATAAACCATGTACTGTATTTCTCTTTTTACTGTGGCTTGTCCCAAACCTGCAACCCTGCCACCTATATTTATATACTACTAAATAATATGTTTTGAAAGAAATAGACAAATTCATACTACACCTGCAAAATCGCAAAATGTTCATACTACACATATATGCAAAACATTGACTGTCTATTCTAGTTTAAATTTAAGAGTTTGTTTTTTCTATTTTTTCAATATTGTTCTATAACAAAACAGAAATAAATTTCTTCTCAATGAATCGTGTTTGACAAACCATTTACTCGTAGGTGAACCAATTCCTTAAGGGAACAAGGTTGCATACCTGTTACCAAAATATGCCCATGCCTTTTCCTCAACATGACATGCAGGGTCACAGCACGGTCAGATGTGGTGTATGGAGGGCTTCTAATTTTGGGATCAGAGCTTAATGAGAGGACGAGAAAACACCTGGTTGGTGAGAACAAGGGGGGCGGCTCCAGAGACGAGGCGTACGAGCAAAGGATACAAAGGACAGCTTAGAGGACCTCTGATGTCACCCTAGCACCAGCAGAGTGGCTCATTGAAACTAAAGTGCCTCCACTGTGTTGCTGTTTTGTCTAATTCTTTTCAGGCCTGTCCCTCTCCTATAATAATGAGCCCTTTGACAAGTGATTAACTTCATAGTGGCTTTTATTTTTTTGTTTCTTTACAAGTGTTTGCTTTAATGGCAGGCCTCGGCTCATCACCTTTTATAGCTTTTACCATGAATACCTGAGGATAGTTGTGAAAACATGACCAGATGATTGTTGCAATTAATTTTTGAGATAATACTATCTAAGCTCTAGGTCCACTTACTTACTTTTATTCCAGAGCTTTCAACAGTGTAGAAACACATGCTGTCCTCATTCGTTGTTCATACATATACCTACGAAAAGCACTACAATGTAACTCATATGAATTCCATACAAATTACTGTAGAAATGTATTCCATAGCAAAGAAGGCAATCAGGTGACCTAGTATAAGAATGCCAAAATCCGCATAGGGAGTAGAGCCGGGCTGGTGCATGGGTCCTAAAACACAGGCAGACTTTCACCCAGCGGACCAGTGTTTATGTACTGGAAGTACTAAGCCAAACCACAGTGAAGTGTATGCCTAGCTTGAGGTGTGTGCCAGGATTATGGTAACATGCGTGATAGCTTAGGGGGGATCTGTGGCGTGTGCACAAACTGTGAGAGTCAGCTCTGAACTGAGCGGATACGATATCAATCAATCAATCTATCGGAGCATAATGTCGGATTCAGTGAATATGATCAAACAAATGTTGCCAACTGCGCGTTCAACCAAATAATTTTGGTGCCTAAACATAAGCATCACATTTTGTTTAAGGGGCCACATAACGGTGGTTTTGGTGCCTGAATCTCACTGTCACGGAAATGTACCAGTCTCCATATGACAGTGTTACTTAAAATGTCATATTGCGGAGGATTTATTGATGAGAATCGATGAAAAACAACATACCAGTCTTCTATCAGTGGATAGAGATGTCTTTGACTTGATTTAAGAAAGATGAAATATTTTTAAAAACATGTTTAAACTGGATGAACATCTGCTGATGAAGATTGTGCGATGTGGTTGAAAGCTCTGGGGGAAAACCCGGTAAGTTTTTCTTTTTTCATCATGCTACATATTCTAGCACTTATATCATCCATTTAATCATTTAAATCATCAAATACCACTTTATCCAATACCCCTGTGT
The DNA here is from genome assembly GCF_963691815.1 of Echiichthys vipera. Classification (NCBI taxonomy): domain Eukaryota; kingdom Metazoa; phylum Chordata; class Actinopteri; order Perciformes; family Trachinidae; genus Echiichthys; species Echiichthys vipera. The sequence goes on along the minus strand of NC_139847.1, from coordinate 10,818,779 downwards.
AGAATTATTGTAATTATCCTTTAGCCTATTAAGCTAATAAGCTAATGCATGTTTCCTCTTTTCCCACCAAATGGAAGCTTTTAGATTAGACAAATGTGTCTCCCTTTCCTTTAAGACATGGCTTTGATCCTCTCAGGTAGGCAGGGGGTACAAGAGTCCCCCTGAGGGACGATCGCCCCCTGATGGGAGAATTGTTTTACCCCAGCTGTGATTTGCTTGTGCTGCAACATCTAATTCCAAATAGTATTTTGTCAAATCAATGCCTGGACTTTGTCTTATTAAGGCTGGTCTGGTTTCCTATTCCAAGCAGGGTGCCAGGGAGGCAAGCTGAGGCTGCCCCTTACAACAAAACAACACATCACTCCACATGACACTTCCTCGACCAGTAAATGAGATGAAAGCTTGAAACCATGAAAATAGTGGTTTGAAAAGCTTCTGAAGCCCTGCTAGCACAGAATAAAGATGGGCTGTCCAACCGCAACAAAAGTAAGAAAAACATCAAAGTGTAATTTTGTCAGGGGAGAAAAGGGGTACCCACTGAGAAAAACGCAGGAGAATTTTCAGGTAATAGCCCATTGCTGTTCGACGCTGCGGTTTATTTGTGTTTCTAACTTTTCCATACTGTGATACCTTTCATTAGGAGTGTTAAACCTTAACCTCTTACAATGTTTTTACATCTTTAAACCTATACATTTTACTAAGAGTTGAATTAAGACCCACTTTTTTAGCATAAGATCATTAGATTATATACAGTATATACATGATTTTGTATATTTTCTGTGGACTTCTGCACACTACAAAGTAAAAAAGTTCAAATGTAGTATTTTTTAAAATTCATTTTAGGAACAAAGAACAAAAATAAGCACATCCTGTACTACACATTAATATACAGTATTTAATTCAACTGACAAGGTTCGGCTTGATTTTGGCATCTGTGAAGAAAGTGAATTTGATCCTACCTCACGTGTTGTTAAGAATAAGGGGACAACAGTCGAGTTTTTGTTCTCCATCCACAGGTGGATTTACCTGGCTATGTGCAATATGATCACTCTTTGATCCAAGTTAAACTACAAGGAAAGGGCTTAGCTTAATAAGGTGTGAAATTCTTTAAACAAGGACCTTTTTGTGGCACTTTGAGTAAACAGCGCACTCAAAAGAAACTGTCATAGTGTAATTGAAAGTCAGGATGGTAAATTAAATAAAGAAATATGAGCGTAAATATAAGTCTATTAAATTATATATCCTATTAAAATTTCCTTTATAATGTTCTGTGTTGAAAGAGAAGCACACAGCAAAATTATGTGAATCATTTCTAGGAGAACATCAGAACATTCAAATGATTTGGAAATGATTGTGATGGCATATAGCAAAACAAAATATAGCGTAGTATATGCACAAACTATTGCTATGTTAAGATGTGTTTAGCTGTGCCAGGTAGGCTTACACAGACATACAGACATATGATCAAATGAAATACAAAAAATCTTTCCAGCCTTTACTGTATATACAAAGTAGATATGTTTTTTTTTTCTCCATGATACTGTGTAATTTTGCATTTGATTGTATAGAATCCATTACTATTTTAATGGTAAGATGACAAGTCTATCCATCTCTTTTTGGACAAAGGGTCAGAATGTTGTCAACTTTAAATAAAAGGGTTTTTTTGACACATCATGTTAACCCCAATTTGCATTCTTAGCACGTATATTTGTTGGATATAAAATGATTTACTGAAATTGGAGCTATGCTAAAATGCTAAAAGCCTGAGGTTGAATAGGTGTCCTGAAAAGTTGCGCTAACCCACCCGATTCAAGTGAGATTGAACCCGTCTAGTCAGGTCGGGGCCAATGGGATTCGGGCAGGGAATCAAAACTCTAGCTAAAACATGCCATGTTCATGATCTCATTGTGAAATTCCAAAGGTTTAGGAGAAAACTGCCTCATGTAATCAGATTTTGCCATGCACATGAATGTTTATTAGATAGGCTTCAGTGAAGTGTGGGAGTCAGAATGCAGTACATTCCCCGGTTTAAGTAGAGGGATATCAGTACAGTGAAAACAACAATATGATGCTAATCTCTAACCTAATAGAAATCAACATGTACTTAAACATAACTCAATGTGATTACTGCTCAAACTGCAGCCCCATATTAAATAGTCTACGTAGTTCAATATAGTATTGAAGCATTGAGCTGTGAGCATTCATGTCCTCAGTGGCCTCAATCATCTTCTGAACAAATTCCTCTGAACACTGATGAACAGTAATTGCCATCCATCTCAATATGTGCGATGTCATGATTTGGCAGTAAGTGTACAAATGTGAAAATGCGATTTTGAGTTTGCAGGCGACACATGCTCAAGAGATCCCAATCTCATGAATAATTTACAGCCGCGAGAATAATGATGGCGGATAAAACTTTGAGTGAGTAATTGCTCAAGAAGACTCATCAGCATTAGGAGCGTGTGTGTGGAGTAAGTCTCATCCTTTTCGGCATCGGAATGTGGCAAAATTATGCTGCTGCACAATGAGAATAATAACAAGCAAATCACTCACTGCTTTTTTTTGCTCATGCATATACGATTGACTCACAGTTTGACAGCCATTGTGAGCAGGTCTGGAGACGTGAGAAAGTTTGTTCCACTTTTTTTTTTTAATCTGCGGGTGAGATTTAATTCACACTCTCAACTCCCAGCATGGCTGTATTCCTTCCACCTGACTGTGCTCTTTGGTCAGCCCTCTGTGCCTAAGTGACCATATATTGGTCTGGGCATCCATTCATGTGCTCTATTTTCTAGGTGATTGATTCTAAAAAACTACGTCGTAATCCCCAAACGCTTCCCCCGTGTTTGAGGGAGGGTCTGCATTGTTGAAACCCTGGGAGACCTGTCCGTTTGTTTGTCTGTCTGTTTGTATGGGCATTAAGAGTGGTGGAAGGAGAAGGAGTTTAACAGGTGGAAAGATACCTTAAGAGTAGGATGGACCAGATCTTCCAGAGCTGGTCCAGCCTGTCAGTCCTGTCCTTTCAGTCTTTCAGACCAGACACGTAGTTTCTCCTGAATCAGATCTTTAATGGGTTCTTCCAGGACCCATGCTGCACCATTTGCAACAAATTTCATGTCTTTTTTTTGGCCATTAGTTTTGTAACCATAACCTCCTTGCAGTGTTTAAGGTAATTCACATTGCAACAAAGCAGAACAAGACCAAGATTCTACAGCTATGCCAGCAGCTATATGAGGCGTGGTACACTATTGCAGGGCACATAGAAACAGACAGAGACAGAACACCACTTACACACATCTATGAGCAATTTAGAGTTATCAATTAACCTAAAACCAGCATGTCTTTGGAGCAAAGGCGTAGAACCTGGAGAGAACCAGGTGCCAAGAGCCACAGCCCTGATTTGAACCCACACACACACCTGAAGGGCCCTCTTGCTGTGAGGCACTAACTGGTCAGCTAGTCTTGTCAGGCCTGTACAGTTTGAAGTGAAAGATCTTATTTTCTTGTTGACATTCAATGCAATAAAAAATTTAAAAAAAATGATGTATTTACATTCATGAATGAATTATTTGTCATAAAATTAAGATAAGATAAGAAATAGCTCAAAGCGCCAAAACAAGGAAGAAAGCTGCTGCAACAGGCAACAGGCTAAAGGTATTAAATCCACAGCAAATGAAGAGCTTTCAGTACAGCTTCTGTTAGCAACCCATCCAAATGAATTCGTCTAATTAACGAGCTCCCTTCCCCTCTTCATCTTGGAGGAAAAGAGCAATGCCATGAGAAACGCCAGCGATTCCATCATGCTTCATTGCAATTGGCTGCAGATAAGGACCACCACCCACATTAGCACACAGGTAATTATTTGGATTTCTGCGAGCAGGTGGTGATGGAAGCAGGAAAGTCCGTGATCAGACTCCAGAGTATCTACAGATAAACATCAGGGACTCTGAGACACACCGACACCAGCCCCTCTGACAATCATCGGGAGCCCCCATACAGTATCTCACCCCAACCATGTCATACACTATGCATGTCGTGGATAGCTATATAGGCCAAGGGGCTGGTGAAAATACTGTACTCTGCTCTGGGTTATGGCTAATACCAGCATTGGTTTCTGCCAAATGGGACCAACAGCATTGATGGCAGGGAAAAAGAAAAAGTAAACAGTCAACCATAATGTAGCATGTTTAAAATCTGGTTAGGGCTTAAAGTAAAGATGTTGAAGTTGAAGAGTGACAGCAAGTGTTTTTATTTTTGGAGGATAATGATTATGTGCATTTGTAAAACTGCACTGCACTTACTTTACTTACTTTAATGAGAAAACATGCTAAGAGTCTTAGAGATGCTAGTTGATTTTTTTACATAAATAAAAACTGGTTCATATGTTCCTGGAAAAACAAAACTATCAGGTAAAAAAGGCAAATAGCTGTCAGGACTCCTGTACAGTTGTGATGTCACTACTATACTATATTTAGGTAGAAAGTGCGGCTACAGTGCTGTTACAGTCTTCCAACGGCTGCAATGATGGTGCAGAGAGGCGATGAGTATGTGGAAGACCCGCAAACTCTGACCAATGAGAACAGTCTGGGCTTTTCCAGGAGGGGTGTCTTAAAGGGACAGGTGCTAAAACTGAGTGTTTCAGACAGAGGGTGACAGTATGAGAAAAATAATGTGTTATTAAACATTAAAGCATGTAAACATGTTAAAGTAGAAACCGAACATACAAGTGTGAACCTGAAAATGGGCATTATATGTCCCCTTTAATATCAAATTTTAATTTATGCAGCCTTAAACTATCAGTTAGTGATGAGTTCAGCAACAAGAGCAGAAATTCTTTTTTGCTGTGACTTGTTGGTTGTCTATACGTGACAAATCCATCTCCACCTTAATCACTTCATCTCCTTTCTCTCTCTCTCTCTCTCTCTGTGGCTGTTGCTGTGTTTGTATGGAGGTTTCAAGTCATCGCAGATAAGGAACGTTTTCACACTGTTAATCAGATTGTCCTGACGATCTGCTCCCCTGCAACATGCATAGCTGGGCATGGTGCTTTCCTATGAGACATTCTCCTCAGATCTAATCCTCTTAAGCTCCCTACTCCTCACAGGACTGACGGGAGGTGGCAGGCAGCTGTGGATGAGTTGCTATGGAAAGATCATGATAGTAAAATGCAACGTTGAAGAAAGGCTAAGAGAACTTAATGGCAGAACATGCAAAGAAACTTCCCATTTACATTTTTTACAAAGTCATATCACAACATTATAACCATGTTGTTTCCAATTTTCATTGCGAATTGATTAATCCAGAGAGGGTTTGCTCAAAACCTGAAATGATCTAGATATTATCCAAAGGAGCTGTATGTGAGAACTCAAATGTCCAAATTATTTGGATCAGACATCAATCAAACTTTAGCCTGCCAGCTCCCTAGTACAAAGTCCACGTAATGTCCAAATAAACCCCTGTGTAAATATAGAAGGTCAATGTTTGGAGAATTTACAGCAAGTGGGTTGGCGTGTGGACGATGTTTCTATCAATGAAACATCAAACATCCTATGGTCAAGTGGACGGTTCATTTACACGAAGAGAGCAATGAAAAATATCTAAAGGGAACAATGACAAGATTCTGGAACTTCCGTTGGTAAGAACTGGCTCTGAAATTGTCAGAAAAATTAAATGAACAGCAAGAGACTCAGTTGTTTATGACCAACGTTTATGACCACGTACATGGTGTATTCCTCATCATGTTCTGTGTCCTGTACGCTACCCAGGCTCTACCCCAATCAAACAGAGTATACAATGTTTCAGCGATTTCCTGGTTTATCTAATACAGAAGCGCCAGAAATTGCAGTTTGCTGAGTGTCCACTAGGGGCAGGTTTCATAATAGAACAATTTCTCATTGACCCCCATGTTAAATAGTAGTATAAATTACAAAACAGTAAGACAAGTGCTGCAAATATAATAAAAGGACAGCTTCAGTTGCCTTGGGATATCTGAAAATGGCTCCTTCGGGGCACTAGTCCTCCATCTTGCCTGCAGTCATTAATTAGATCTAATCATCACCGCAGGGAAAAGTTACTGTCGAGACTAATTAGCCAAAATGGAGCTTCTGCAATGGGAAACAAATGAACAACAACAGTTAACTGTAGCAGCGCGCTCCATGCTTTATGACTCATTCAATCAGGGGGAGAGAGTTTTGGAGCAACACCATCCACAATCACGGTAGAGCTTGATTACTGTTTTGAGGAAATGTCGGAATGTCAGGCACGCTAATTGGATGACAAAATGATACTGAATGGGAAGCATTTTCAGATATGTATTTTGTCATTGCGCTGTAATAAAACTTTTTGTTGAATTCTCCACCTCTACAACACACACACACACACACACACACACACACACACACACACACACACACACACACACACACACACACACACACACACACACACACACACGCACACACACACATATACACACACACACCTCTGCCAGGTTTCCTATTGTAAGCACCATGCAAGCTTCCCCTCCAACCCCAGGCCTCAGAGGTCATGAGAAATGTTGACTTAATCCTTCTTGTTCCCCACACTGCTTCTGAGAGTCAGGGCAGGGAGTAAAAAAAAAAGAAGGAACCTTTGTTTCTCTAACAGCGCTGCGAACAAAAGGGGTCAGGATTGGGGGGGGGGGGAGCGTACACACACACCACCTGCAATTAAGAGCTTAGAGTTCGTCCTCTTAGCACAAAACCCTCCGCGACCGAGTGGAGGAAAGGAAATGTCAAGATTAGGTGGGAAGTGCTACGAGGGTATTAGAAAGAACTTGTGAGAAAGAAGACGTTTGTCACAGAATATTACTTACAGGATGCTGACGGACAGTCACCTTACACCCAGTGGAAGAGTAATTGTGGAGGATTTTATAACGAGTGGATATTGATGACAATTAAGCACTTTAACGACCTGGGTTGGAGGTTTGCACCACAGTCACACACATCATGAACAAAGACTCTGTTTGTTTGCCCATATGTTGGGTTGAGTCATTAAGTGGACATCTGCTTAGGAAAAGAAGGTGTTAAGTTGACATGAGAAGCACAAAACACTGATACCCATCAGCATCCATTCAAGCTCCAGTAAAATGTCTGAATCAAAAGTGAAAATGTGGGCCTTGAGATGTAAGACCTAAAAGTTGTCCCTGCTGGAACATTTCAGTTGGCTGAACTTTACTGAAAATGCCAACTTCATTAAAACAAAATTGGGTCAAATATACTGAGTGCAAATTAAAATCAGCCAAGGGAGATGAGATGATTGTAATTAACATCTCTTCAATCAAGCTGGAGTGCAAGAATTATATATTCATGTTTTACATTTATTGCTGAACTCCAAGGACCTTCTTAGGTGGTACAATATGACTTCTGCCACCTCAAAGGACCGTTTATATAATAAAGAACTCCAGACACACTGGATATCCTGGAATAACTTTTTTAATCAGAACATGCTTTACAGGGCAGGGAATATTAACTTTAATCCATATGGATTCTTATCACAAATTACGATGCAATATCAGAATCAGAATCAGGTTTATTGCCAAGGAATTTGCAATACAAGGAATTTGCCTTGATTTGACGGTGCTTACATGGAAGACATAAACATAAGCATACAAATAAACCTATAATCATAATAAACTATTAACCATAGAAAAAGAAAGTATATTCATATATGTATTAACACAAGTAGTGCAGGAGTGCTGTTAAAGTGTCCAGTGATTGGTGGTGGTGGTGGTGGTGGTGGTGGTGGTCGTATGTCCATAAGTTTCAGTCTTTAGCTGTGTTCCAAAGCCTGATGGCATATGAAAACCAACTTCTTTTGCATTTGGATATATGGTTAATACTGTATATACGAAAAATATATGGTAATCAATTTTAAAATATATATGAAAAGTTGCGTTAACTGGTATTTTGTGCAATATATGAAAGAAGTTTGGTGGATTTACAACACAAAAAATAATATCTCAACAACTTCAATTATTCTAAGAAGTTATTCATTTGCATGCAGATCTAGATTCATTCGCGGCTTTGGGAACTAAAAAAAATAGCTTTGGTAGGGATTTGTGATCTCATATACAGTAGCCCAATTAGCTCATTTATTTATTTCACAATACATTGATTCATTTGAGTATCTCGTAGAAAACCCTTGTTGTTGTTAACCTGCAACAAAAGCTCTTGTATCTTGTCCAGAATCAGATACAGGCTGCTGAAGCCGTTTTATTCTCACTTATAGACACACTTTTGCTTCCATACTTGGATTGATTCTCTCAGCTTCATTACTGGAGATAATTACAAAACTCACCACTGCATCTCATATGATAAGGTCGGTTGGCCTCCTCCAGCTGAGCTACGTAATAACCACTGGTATTTACTGTATTTATCGATGAAGCTCATGTTGGAAAAGGCAATCTTGTGTCTCATTTTACTGCTTGTAAGCTCTGCTCCACAATGAACTCGCTGTAATAAGGAGCTCATGGTTCAGGATCACTGTAGTTTGCAGGTACTCTCACCATTTAAAGGGGAAATATCACGCTCATTTACAGGTTGATACTTGTACTTTTGTTTTTCTACCTTAATGTGTTTACATGCTTTAATGTTTATTTTTTAAAAACACATTATTTTTCTCATACTGTCTATCTGGAGGTATAGTTGTGACATCACAGGTGTACAGAAGTCCTGACGGCTTGTTTAAAGGCAGTTTTTGAATTCAGCCTGTGTGCAGTCTCTCTGCGGATTGAGCGGTTAATACTTTAACAGTATTTATATAGCACTTCCATACGTATTTTTTTTTTTTTAAAGCCTTGGAAATCTTTAACAATATGGGACCTTTCAGTCTGAGTACATATAAATAGGTCTAGCAGGTTTGTTTCGGGAGATGGCACTGAATGGCGCCTGGTCCCGGATCATTTATAAACCCACATGGGCGCCATGCTGGTAGCCCCGGAGCAGCTGATGTCCTGTGGTGGGTGGCAGCACCAGTCCCAGCAGAGGCTCTAGGATGTAGACCAAGATGATGATGTGTAATCCCTGTCTCAGAGCTGGAACGCATCATTGATGCAGGAAAATAAATATGGAAGGCTGAATGGGGGGGGGGGGGGGGGGGTATAGGGGGAAGCTTTTACCAAGAAGAGAGCCAACAATTAAGACGAGGATTTGTGGAGAATATTTATATTGAACGCTTAAACATCGAAACCATCAAACTATGCAGAAAAGACTAGCTTTGAGGCTTTTCAACGTAGTATCTCGATTAACTAAACCTGCACAAATTCCTTTATTTGACTGCATAAATCATCACCTTCATACATACAGTGTGGTACTTCATTTGAGAAGTATCAACAGCACTCACATTCTGCCTTGCCCAGGCACTCGCGAAGTGCTTTAGGTCACTCTTTCCTAATTTGGATTAATTATCCCATTTCCCCTCTCTGAAACAGTGTTTCCCATTCAGTATAATGCACTGGCTATTTGTCAACGCCGTGTCATGTGCTCGCCTCGTCACTATCCGTGTACACTCGTGTCAGGGGGACTGAATGCTAGCTTTCTCTACTGTCTCAGGCTCATTTGAAATTCAAATATTGCCTCATTGCCAAGTCTCAATAATATTGACTTTCACTTACTCTCCAGAGGCAGCAGGGATATTTTTAGGACAGGATTGTGTTTTTGTTTTTTGTTTTCTTACAGTATGTATGCACCTAGGGCTTTTCTGGACTGCAGTCAGATGCTGCAGGCACTGCTACGTTTTGGAAATCACAGCCAGTCAAACCTGACAGAATTGTAAGACTTATAATCTGCATATATAATAATCTTTTGGCTGATGACATTTTTTAACTGGCAAACCTGTGATGCTTGAGGCGGAAATGCCTAAATGGCAAACTAACTGAAACCAACTTAAATCCCCAAACTGCATCTTCCCAGATCTCAATATATACAGTGTGACTTGTGTATGTACACTGTGTTTTTACAGTATGAGCATCAGCATCCCTGTCAGTGATGTTGACGCAGCAGCTGCATCAGTGGTCCACTAGATGGAGTATTACATCACTGAAGAGTGTTTCAGTTCCAGCAGCAGAGACATAGCTACATTATAAAGTGTCTGATTGTCCATGAATGTGCCAGCTCAGGGTGTTTGCATTTCTGCTCAGACTAAAGACACTTGCAACCCACATAATGTGACAATATTTAGAAAAGATCATTAGTATTAGTGTGGATGGATGAATTGTATATTTGTTTTCTATAGTTTTCATCTCTTCTCCTGTATTTATTACTTCTCATTTCATCATAGTTTTTCCTTATCTAGTTGTATTTATATGTCAATTTTATAAATCTGTGTGTGTGTGCCATTCTGTGTGAAAAGTGTTGAGCATTCATAAAGAAAAAATAATTAGTATATGGTTAACATATTACATTTAAACTGCAGTAATATGTTGGGGTGTTGAGAATTTAAATTCAAGATGCAACTAACATCTTCCTTCTTGTATATTCCGCCCATTACTCTCTAGACTAATTGTTTGGACAAAATAGATAGAAATGCATTATTTTCCAGAGTGTTAAGGGACATCTATACATGACATGATATTTTCAGGGATATGAAGCTCAAACTAGTGTTTTTTCTGCTTGAAGAAAAAAAACTTTTCTTGATCAGTTTCTTACTATGAGCGATGGAGTTCTTCATCAAAACAACATGTTCTACCACTGGAAGTTATTTGGTTATTTCTCAGGATAGACCTCTGTATGGGAGGCACGGTGGTGTGGCACTGTCGCCTCACAGCAAGAGGGTTCCCGGTTCGAATCCCGGCCCCGTGTCTACATGGGTTTTCTCCGGGTTCTCCAGCTTCCTCCCACAGTCCAAAGACATGCAGGTGTGAATGTGAGTGTGAATGGTTGTCTGTCTCTGTTTGTCTCTGCTGGTATGTGCCCTGTGATAGACTGGCGCCCTGTCCAGGGTGTACCCCGCCTCACGCCTGATGTCAGCTGGGATCACGACCCCGATAGGAACAAGCGGTTGAAAATGGATGGATGGATGGACTTCTGTATTTGTGGGTGGGGCTCAGATGGAAAAGGGTGATGTCCGTCAGAGTTCAGCAACATTTCAATCAAAAACTAATGACACACAGTCCTAGTCGCAGATCATATAGAGCGTTTAACTCTGAGTAAACACATAACTTATGTAGTTATGACTATTCACTGTTAGATAGATATATATTCAAGTTTTTACAGGCTTTAAATTATGAATTTATTATTAAATGAATGTTCTGCTAATTAATTAATCTACTATTTTTTAAGTCACATTTTTCAGCTCTACTTCATTCAGTTCATCAGTGAACCAGTACGAACATGTGGCATCTCACCACTAGCAGGCAGTGGTGTTAAACAACTACGTGCATTTGCTCAAGTATATTTTGTTAGGTACTTTACTGTGCTTTTTACTCCTTTATGTGTATTTGATACATTTAGTTACTAGTTGCTTAGCAGAGTCAGATTATCTATAACAAGATATAATATATAATAAGATATGATATATAACTATAGGATCATCTACACAGCAGTATTTTTTTAGTTGTGGTACTTTTATTATATTTCTACCCTAACACTTTTGTACTTTTACTAAAGTAAAATTTGGAATCCAGTTTTTACCTCCGTATTTCTACATTGTGGTATTGCTACTTTTACTTAAGTTAATGCTCTGAGAACCACCACTGCTACTGAGCTGTTATTTTTACATTTACTGTTAACGTTAATACCTGTATGTGTTTAAGTTTACTGGTTTGTTCTACCAATCCACACCGAAATCTCACCCACTCAGACTGAACCTTGGCCCATGAATCAATAATAATAATAATAATAATATAATAATAATAATAATAATTTAAACAAAAAATATATATATTAAAGGAACAAAAAATGTTTTAAATGCACCACTTGAAGCTGCTTTTGCTTGTTTGATAATTTGATCTATTCGCATGATCCTTGCACTTTTTGAGGGGAATCGTCATGAACGAATGCACAAGTGACTTTGGATAAAAGCGTCAGCTAAATGAATGTCATGTCACTGTATGAATGTAGATATGTAACCCCTAACGCACGCTGGAAAAGAGCCAGATGCGATGTTAATATTAATAAGAGTAATTGAGACCACTGGGGCACCGCAATATGGAAAAAAGGATCATTGAACTAATTATATATTTAAAAACAGTCATTAGTGAGATTATATAGAGTCACATCAGTGTGTGACATCAAAGTGTAGCATCAGCCCCAGAGACACAGAGGCAAATCTCTGCAGGCTGCACTTGCAACATCATAAACAACATGGTGGAGGTGGTTGAGGACAGGCGGACAGGGTGTGGCTTTTCTGTTGATAAAAGCAGAAATATAAAACTATGATTACTTCTAATCTAATCATTACACACCCGTAGAATGGAGCATTGGTGTGTGTTTCTTTATAAGGTTATTTTACATCAACCTCCATCCTATCTGTGTTCTCTACTAGCTCCTTGAAACACCAGAACCTGCATCACCTGCTCCAGCAGCCTTATTATGTTCAATGTTCCTCGAACCAACACTGTGTTTTGTGAAAGTGCTTTTAAATATTTAGCACCCCTATCTTGGAATAAACTACAGGATCATTTCAAACTGGAATCCCTCATCAGCATGGACCATTTCAAAAGCAGGATTAAGGACTTTTTAAATACAATTTGCACACTGAGCCCTGATCTGCTTTTTTTATTTTTAATGCTGTTTTGTTTTGTTGATTTATCATGTTAAGTTGTGTGTCATGTTTAGTTGGGTGTTGTTTTGGTTTTAAACGTGAAACTTGTCTGTTTATGCTGCTGTCTTGGCCAGGACTCCCTTGGAAATGAGATTTTAAATCCCAATGGGAATATTCCTGGTTAAATAAAGGGAAATGAATGAAAATCTCATTATGGTGTCTCTTTAAACAGGCATCTCAGATACAGTATAAAGTGCAAATTGGTATCAGGTGAGCTCAATAAAAAGTCAGAGCACAAACTGTCTTTATTGACAGCAATAAAAGTGATTATGGGTCGGTACATCCCATGTTATGTCATAATAATTATATGTAATTGGCATTCCCACCCCTGCAGTAGAAGACTCTTAAGGACAACCTACAGTAACCGAACTATTCAGTGTTTACCCTTCCATATTGTAGTGACACCAAAAACATCATAGCTGTTATTTCAATGCATACGGTTGAACATCGATATTATTATAGACATACAGATCAGATACACTGAGCACAGAATATGAGGGATAATGGAAATGGTAGTAGTGGTGACGTGTGATAACTATCTAGCTAAAACATGATGTAGCTATGCAGTAAGTATGTGCTCTTTCTATTCCATATCAGATTTGTCTGTTTCATTCCCAACACTGCTCCTCTGCTAGCTGTTATACTGAATGGAAGTGGATTCTTGTGGTAGCTGAGAGGCCTTACTGAGGTGTGAACAATGTATTCAGTATTCTCTCTTTATGTCCATATTCAACAGTGCAGCTCCGAGTACACAGCTTTTCCTCTCAAGAATGCAGCTAATAGTGCCCCATTGTCCAAGGACACAAGCTGAATGGCAACTACTTTGATACTTTAAAGGACAATGCCAGTGTTGTTTGTTAACCTGATTTATCCCATTTTATTACAAATTGACTGTACCTTATCACAAAGGACATTTTGCAAACAATGTGACTGTATCGGACTGAGAAGTTTGGATGTATTGTCTTCCAGCCATCCATTTGAAAATCTAAGCTGTGGTTTTAAAGTCCAGTTGAGTGAAAAAATTTCTGTCTTGGTCTTGGAATTAGTTGTCTGACACATCGCTCAGTATGCTCAGGTCAGGACTTTTGAGAAAGACACAAGCTGATTCTCTGTGTTACTTTTATGCTAAGTTAATGCTGCATTTCTGCAGACCATGATTTTTAAAAATTTTTAATTGTTTATTGTATTGTGTCGCATGATGTCACAGCGGTTTTTACCAGCTAAGAATCCCACCTACATTGAGGGGGTACTATCCGTGGTGGAAAACAAAATTGAGAAAAGTCAGCTATCTGGTACCAAAAGCAACTGAATCGCCTCGAGTCGAGTCGAGAGCTGCATCTCTTACCGCTATGGTTGAAATTGGAATATCTTCTGAGTTTGCGCATCAACAGATCCATATCCATGACAACTAAGCAAACCTCATAATAAAGACTGTAATAGTTGAAAGCATCAGACAATGTGAGTAGCAGGCCTTAAACTGGGATGGTTTTGTCAGAAATAAGGCTTACGAGTCTTTTAAAAATCAATTTGTGCTCAAACTGCATCATGCAACAATAGGGTAAAGCAATGAAAACATCAACGTAATACCCAATCAAAAACGAGGTGTTAATGTTATATATCAATTTCTCTGGCCACGGCAGAGTAGCGCAGTAACACGCCAATCAGAAAATAGCACTATTGTTTCTGGGTAAGAAGGAAACAACCAATAAAAAAAAAAGCATAGTTATCCTGATATTATTCTGCTACAACCATCTTGTGGAGGCTTCAAAATTACCCCCCCGATGTATATAAATTGACATCAGGACGCTGTCAATGCTCGTCCTCGTACACGTGTGCATGCTCATGCTCGTATATGTGCATACATGTTAGTTTGTAGAATTAAAAAAAAAAAGACAGCAAAAATGAAACAGGAATATAAAGGGGTGCCCAGGAAGATAAGAAAAAGGCTAAAGCCTTGTTTATTGTGATGTTTAAGCAATGTTGCAGTGTGAATTAATAAGGATCTGAATTAGTAGTAGTAGTAGACTAGCGAGACACTGTTTCAGCATGTTAAAGCCTGTCGCGATATAGTCCTAGGCCCAGCCTAAATTATTTATTTTCTTTATAACTGTACATGCGATGTTCTGAAAACATTTCGTAAAAAAATGTATGTAATGTCTGTATTGGTTAGCGCTGGTAGAGTTAAGCCCTTTGTGTTTAATGAACCTACAGTTGCTTAACAAACATGAACAAATATTGACACAAATGAATATGGACACTAATTAGACAGGCCTCCTATGATATGATATTCATTGTTTCATATACAGCAAACCTAAATGTAACGTAGGCACATAGACTTAATGCATTGCTGACCAGCCAGTCAAATCTGCAAAGTTAGTGGTCCGCCATGTTGGTTTGTGTGAAGGGCCTCATGGTTGGACTCTGCAGGGGGGCCCCGGAGAGTTGAGCTATGCCACTGTAAGCATGGCATGCTATCAAACACACTTGATGTCATTTTTTAAAATACCGCTATTGTTTGGTTTACCTACCCAGAGCAGATGCTAGCTAGCAGGTCAGGATCTGTGGGTCGGCCATGTGTCATTTCACTACGACTTCAAAGGCACTTGAACACAACGCACTTGTCATTTCCAGTTCACAAATGGAAAGGACCATCTTTTCTATAGCACTTGAAGTCAGCATTGGGCACAGAGTTAGTCATCTCCTGTTTTAATGTTACATTGCAACAAATTTACAACTTGTATGACACAATTAATGAGAACTTGACTGCTGTTAGAGAATGTTGCCCATATAATTAGCATCATTTTTTCAGTTGCAGAGTGAAACACATCCCCTCCCTTGTCACTCTTGCCTGTCTTCAAAACTGGAGAGCCCTGTTACAAAGTACTCATGATTTAAGGTGCTTTAACATGCTGGTGTGATGCAACTTTATATTCTGGACAAAAGTTCCCAGTATTTTTCCTTCAGGGCCACTTCTCTTTGTAAGCACGCCAGCTTGAGTTGTCACTGTCGAATAGAAAGTCATTTACGACTCATTTTCATGCCAGGCACAAACAGGGAGACAGAGAAAAGATAGAGGAACAGAAAGGGGCTCAGTTGAATGAGTGGCATGGGCAGCCATACAAACAGCCCTCTCTCTCTCTCTCTCTCTCTCTCTCTCTCTCTCTCTCTCTCTCTCTCTCTCTCTCTCTCTCTCTCTCTCTCTCTCTCTCTCTCTCTCTCTCTCCTGCAGAACAGTGCGACAGTGTTTAACTGTGCCAGACTTACAGAGAGTAGTTGCCCTCCAGTTATTTATTAGTGTATCCTTGAGGTCATGCGGCCATCGCCCTACATTTGACACAGTCTTTAGATGGCCACATCAGCAGACAGATAATCAGTGAGATAAAGAAGAGCCTCTTCCATGCCAACTCAGGGAGGGTGGAGGTAGAGGTAGAGGGGGGTGGTGTATGTGTGTGTGTGTGTGTGTGTGGGGGGGGGGGGGTGATAGGGAAAGGGGAGGGGTGTATATAAATGGAGGCCAATGGGCATTCACAATCCCACGGTCTGCTAGTGCTTCATCACCAGCCTCCTTCGACCCATAGCCAGCCTGCAGCCATGACGTTCAACGGAACCTGGAAGGTCGATCGCAACGATAACTATGACAAGTTCATGGAGCAAATGGGTGAGTGTGTGAGAGCCTGTGTGTAGTTTACACTAAATGGGTCGCTTTAAGTCATACTGTACTTCCACTCTGTTTTTCCTGCCGTGTCAGGGCCTTATGATCTACTTTATGAGAGCAGTGTGTGTAACTGTGTGGTGTGTTTCCATAAAGTTGTTGTATGTATGAGTATGTACTCAGCACAGTGAGGTGTTGATGAGTTGGAGGTGTTAATGGTGCTACCCATAATAATAGCAGTATCTAAATAAAAATCTTTCCTTTGGACTTGGACACTAGTGAAAACTCCAAATACAGTCAGAGTGTAGATAATTTGTCACTTACAAATGTATTTTCAATACATAATCTTCAGTTCATTCCTTAATGGAAACAACCCAGCTACATGTTTCTAATTTTGTGTTTAAGGTGTTAATATCATGAAGAGAAAGCTGGCAGAGCACGACAATCTGAAGATCACCATCGAGCAGACCGGGGACAAGTTTCATATCAAAGAATCCAGCACCTTCCGCACCAAAGACATCGACTTCACCCTGGGCGTCCCGTTTGACTACGCCCTGGCTGATGGCACTGAAGTGTCAGTGAGTGGTTCAGGCTTTATTAAACCAGCAGCCGTTTCATCATTTCAGTGCAAGAAGGAGTGGTTTGCTTTAGGAAAATATGGCTTCTTTTTTTAAGATTGATGGATTCATGGCTAATAGGGAAAGTTCAAAACAAGCCAACAAAGGCCAATGGAAAAGTTCCAAAGAATATTATTCTGCAGGGGATATGGTGTTGTTACAGTATGTATCACCAGGGACAGTGTGGGCTTTTTCTCAGCCCCTATAATAAGTCTATAATAAACGGTGTATCCAAAATACAGACATTCAGACCCTTAAAACCACAATATTTGATCCTATGGTCATTATAGCATAAAGTGTATTCTATTATGTCAGGCTTTCAATCTAAAACCCTGGTTTCAAAATTGTATTTTCCACCATATTGAGCCATTTTCTTGAGGTAAACCCCTGGTATTTTCATACGTTCCACTAGAGGCATTTGCTACTGTATAGTGGGGCATATTTTGTTGCAAGTGATACATATCCCTCACTGTAAAAAAATAAAAAAAAAAACAACCTAGCATTAAGTAAAGGGTACAGAAGAAAGAAAAATCATAAAGGCAGTGGTGTGGCATTATGTTAGCAGGCATTTAAAGGGTGGAATTTCTGAAAATGAATCAATGTTTGGTAAATGTGATCAGAACTGAAGTTGGTTAAAAGATGAACCCAGTGGATGTGGAAATAATATTAATATATCATCGTATGGCATTTTTTGGCACAGATATTTTTGTCGTCTTAGGACATCAGAGCAACTTTTTTAAAGTGACGCAAAAGGGTGAAGTGAATATGAAATAAACATACAAATATTGCCAATAAAAGTCTCAAATATATAAGTGTAACACACGGATGTGAAGATCTCCAACTGTATATTTCAAACCAGGGCACGTGGGAGATGGAGGGTGACACACTGAAAGGCAAATTCACCAGGAAAGACAACAGCAAGGTCCTGACCACCACAAGAGCTCTGGTGGGAGGAGAACTGGTACAGGTCAGTAGGTCCACATTACATCAATATGCATGTATGTTCATTTGCTTACCATAAATGTCTCCATTAAGTAACCCACGGCTCTTTTTCCCCCCTGCAGAGTTACAACTACGAGGGCGTGGACGCTAAGAGGATTTTCAAGAAGCAGTAACCTCTAAAGTCTGAGTTCATATTTTATTTTTATATAGATGACACAAAATAGATCTTTGTTAATGTTGTTTTCTAACAATAAGAAACGGTTAAGTCAAGTGTATTCTACATCATATAACTCAAAAAAAAATTCTTGTTTTAAGAGAGGACTGCCACAGCACTGCACTCTAATTATCAATGTAAAAACATCTGGAAATAGATGTCCACAGTCAAATGAATAGGTAAAGTGGGGTTAAGTCAAATATATTGTACTTAAACTTTGCTTAACTACGCGCAACTGGGCAGCCAGGCGAAGAAAATCAGATAATCAACCGAAAGATTAAGTGTGAGAGAGGGCGACATGTGAACAACAGTGTAACTAAGTGAGGGAGAACATCCATCACCATGTTGATGTAATGTGCCTTAGAAAGAATCTTAACAAGCTGTATCCCAGAGGTGGTTTTTCTTTGCCCAGATTATGAGATAATTATCTCTGAGATTTATGTTATCACTTAAAAACAAAAGAGGAGAATGAGATTTATTTTGTTTTGACAGTCGACAGTTTTCATCGGTTCACCGTGGTTCCAGTGAAAGCCCAATTAAACGTCGTTTTCAACACTGTGAGCAAGGTCAATGGAAACGAATCCTCTACCGTAGCGTTGAGGTGGAGGCAGAACTCTAAGACATGAATATTTAAAAAAGACACTGTTTATGCATTCATTCGGGGATACTTTAAATGTCACTTCACTGTGCTGTTAACTGCATCAAAACAACAGCATTTACTCCCACACTGGACTGCATCATTGGGATGAACAAAAGCACAATAATTATCCCACACATGACATGTATTAGTCAGTTTGCACTAATGGTTCTTATATAGTCTGTAACAATAAAGAGATTTTTTTCTTGAGTCTAATTCTCGTGTCATTTTTTCCAACACATTTGAAGGATAATATGTGCATTGTATTAAATGTGACTTAAGTTTGATGAATGAATTAGGAAACTGTTGTTCCAAAAGTCAAGAAATTTGCGAGTCATGTTGCCTTTAGGCAAGTTAAGTCAACTGTTATGAAGTCACCACAATTAAGCTCAAAGATCCTGTTGTGACCATTACATTACATGCGTCATAAGTTCATATCTTGATGAAGGGAATGATTCTGAGAAAATGTCACTTTACCTCATTTCATACTCGTTAAAAAAACTCTCCTACATCACATGATGACAGCGGGGTCTTGTGCTGTCATGTGTTGGCCTTTGGGTGCTATCTTCGGCCGTGGGCCTGAAGAGATTAACGGAAAAAAACACCAGGAATCCTCACATGATGGGTTTGTAGAAAATAATTCAATCAGTGGGGAAAATGCTCATGAAGTACATGTTTTGTTTTGGGTTTTTTTGTTTTGTAATGGTAAGAAAAGGAAACCAGGAGTGTGTGTATATATGCACTGAGTCTCTCTGACCACAAGAGGGCGACATGTGACTACTTTTACTTTGGAGTTGAACTACTAGATACTTCAGCACAGTATGAAAACTAAAAATTCTTGCTTTTGGATTGATCTTAGGATAACAAATACATAAAGATAAAAAAAAAATAATAACTTGATGAAAGCCCAAAATTCAGACTCAACATTTTATTTCTTTATCATTGCTATTTCTTTTCTATTCCTGGCAGAAATGTGTTTCCATACGATAGGGTTGAGATCTTTACATTGAAAAAGGTATTCTCCAATATATATTATAAAATAGACATGTGTTTTTTTAGTGTAATGCATCAGCCAGACAAATGTATTCAAACATGCTACACACGACCTTCCATAACTTCTTCTGTTAAGTTCAAACCCGAATTTGCTTAAATCCAATCTATTCCATTAATCTATCATATCATCCAATATCAGATGATAAATTATAGAATTGCATCATTATATGTGTGTCATTTTGCTGGGTTCATAAAAGCCATTGCAAAATAGAACATAGGCCTAATAAAGAGTAAAGGTGTTATGATCCCTACAGGCACCCATCTAAACCTTGAAAGCCTGAGGTGACGTGTAGTAACAATCGATCGACGCCCCCCCACTGAGCCCTGAGTGGCACCTTCTTTCATGGAGGTATAAGCCCACCGCGCACAGGGCTAATCTGGCAGTGGCGGGGATGCTTTGAACACCGCTTTGCCCCAGAACCCGCCATGGGGAGTCCTTTGAGACTCCTCAGATGCTGTGAGGCTCGATGGCTGTGGGCCTGCAGAGGATAAAATTGGTTGGTTGGTTGGTTGGCGGGCCTCCCTTCTTTGTGTTTGGATCTGCAGTCCAAAGTGACTTTCATGCTTTCCATTTCTAAATTAGCAATCCTTTGAATAAGACTCCAGTTGTGTCCAGTCTTACAGTTAGTGCCAGTTGTGTTTTGGCATACGACCATTCGGCTCATTTTTGCAACATCCACATACATGCAGTACACTTACAGTAGTGTATAATGATGGTAACCTAAATCCCGTTGTACATACACTGACATTGCTTTTTTCTGAGATTGCTCAAAATCGACACCACATTGAAACAGACAGTACCGTTCAACCATTTGGACGCGCTTTTCCATTCAAGTTAATGAGAAAGCGTGTCCAAACTTTGCTTGGTTCTGTATATTTTTCTAATGAATTTACAAAAATGTTGTAGAAAACCTTTTAATGAACTATGGGCAAGTACATTTATTCAGATAGGCTGCTAGGGCTGCCGCTGCACGATTCTTGCTGAAATGTGAATCACAGATCTTTCCCAAAGAATTGAGATCTCAATTCTCTCACATGATCTTTTAATTTTTTTTTAAATATTTACTGCACTGAGACACTTGCGTTTTAAACAGACATAATGTGCTCAAAAGTCAACAACAAATACCTAAATTCTCTTTTTAAGATGACTAACTTTAATGCTAGTTAGTTTGGCGACCAGCCGGGCTAACTAGCAAATTAAACTTTTTCCATATGTAGTTGGCAAAACAGCAAAATCAACTTTCCTGCAAACGGAAGATTTGGGTGGTGTTTTCTGTTTTTTTTTTTTTTTTAAAGTTAGGTCCACCTCGTTTAGAGTCTAGGCCAACGCCATTTCAAACAATCACTGTTCATCATCCACAGCCATCTTTGTTGTTTACTAGGGACTTTATCAGCGATGATTAAAAAGGGACGGCTATGGCGTTCCAGAACAGTTCTGGACAGTCGTTCTCCTGTAGTAGACAGTTGGGCTACAACGTCAAGAACCCACTGGAAAGTTTCCCGAAGGCCGTAGCTGTCTTTTCAACTGTTGCTGCTTAAAGTCCCTACTATTAAGACTGCAAGGGCGCATCGCTTTTATCATCCGTTACGCCCACCCATAACAGATAGTATGATTTGATTGGTGATTTTGGATTTTGGGATTTGGCATGGTTAATGAACTCCAATGGAGAGTGCCCAAAGCCAATGGCAGAGGTGGAAGGTCTGGATTTCCAGGGTATTGCCAAAACATTGGTTGCTAATTATGGTCTCTTGTTCCTCATTGTTGGGTTTAAACTCTACGTTGCTCATTTTCATTTTTATTTCACATCAACACTTTCTGCTTCTGAATTGGAAGTAAAATAGCTAATCTTATTGCCTTCTTTCCGCGTGTTCAGGTTAATTACTACTGTAGTTTAAACATAGGCCTACAAACATTGTAGTATTGCTATTATTACCAAAGTAAAGGATCTGAATACTTTTTTCAGGATGGGACTTTTACCACCTACTGTAGATGAATCCTGTAATGTGTTTTCAACACCATTGGGTAGCGCTGTGGAGCTTTTTTCAATTTCTGAGAGAAAGGGCCTTGGTTGTTCTATGATGTCATCCCCAGTCAAGGTATCATATGACACACACCCTATTTGTACAGGCAGACACGCACACACCTTTAATTATTGGATCTCAACTCAAATTATTAAAATAATATCTCTGGAATCAAAGAGTGGACTGAAGCAACACAGAATGAGTGAGAAACAGGAGAGAAAGGGTTCAGTGTTTTGATTGCTGTGAGACTGAGGGAAGCAGGGGCCCACCCGAGGGAGATGGAAGCTGTGGATGAGAGAGGAGGAGGAAAAATAGTGAGAGGTGGACAGAGAAAAGACAGAGAGTGAGGACACAGGGAGCGAAGAGAGGACAGTACAGGAAGAAACACTCCTCTCCCCTCCCCTGCTGTGAAATCAAATTCCCTGACTCACTCTGAAGTCAGCTTATCTGGAAGAGTACCGATCACAAGAGACACCAACAGAGTGTTGGGGCTTATGGTTGGGCAATCTTTCCAAGAAGACACAACCCCCTTTTGGCCTATCACTGTTTAGACAATGACTGTGCAGACATATGCAGGCCGCTGAATGATGAGTCACTGGTTAGTCAGTGCTGTATACTAAATTTCAGCCTTTTTAAATGCCTTGTGACACAGGAATTATTTAGGATTCATGCCACTGCACATGCTCAGATGTGACTTTTACTTGCCGTGGTGCTACAAGTATTACAAGCATGATGATGAGGATTTCACGTCAACTTTAAAGGGATAGTTCCGATTTCTGAAGCTGTTTGTGTTATTGTGTGACTATTGTGTTTTAAAAGGGTTAGTAACTAAGAAAGCTGACACGCTAACTAACCAATCAATGCAGCGGTTTAACAGTAACTTTATTCAGTGTTTTGTGAGGTAAAATGACTCTGGTAGCTTTGATGAGATCATAGATTATGACTTCAGTTCCTAGTGTAAACTAAAACAGGGCTGTTGACTGCAAAGTAAAGTCCTGAAAATATTCTCAAATAGAGTACATATATACATAGTAACATTTCAGCTGGGCCTTTTTTTAATTGGTTAAAATACAATTAGATCATTACAGTCATTCACAGCGTTACATTTCTTAGCTTTTTTGCCTATACTACCTGTTTCTCCAAACTAGGGATGTACAAACCGTCATCTACTACACTTTTTAGGGATGATACAATATACTAACCTAACTCTCGCCAGATGAATTTCGTTGCGCCTTGCTTCCCCCTGGGCCTTATCCAAAATCCTTGCATATAATTGGATAAACCACATGACCATCATCTTTATTGATGTGCTACTTCAACTACCCACGTCGAAACCAACCCGTGACGCTGATGAGCGACGCAGGAAAAAGCCAAAAAGAACAGCCGACATTGTTTCCACCAACAAAAGCCTTCAGAGCCGTTCCCAGGTGTTCTTTTTAAAAATAAATATTTGCTAGATGGGACTATTCGGATGAAATAGCAGCATCGATGTTGACGTCTGCTTCCTCTGTGCGAGCCGCCACACTCATTTCTCTGCTATGTCACCTCTATAAAACCCCGCCCGGCAGTCCTGATTGGCCTGACCATTTCAAGTGGAGTCAAGACGGAAGCAAGGCAGAACGAAAATCATGAGTCAGGTTAACAATATACAACTCCACTTCAGAAAAACTGATCTATCCCTTATTGCTCAAACATCACCTTTTGCAACTCGAGCATGGAAGTAAAATGCTCCTTAACAAAGTAAATTTGGTACATGCAAATTTGGTGATCTGACTTTTCATCTAGTGCAACCACAAGGCCAAAACATTAGCCTGTTCTTTG
This sequence comes from Echiichthys vipera, assembly GCF_963691815.1. NCBI lineage: Eukaryota > Metazoa > Chordata > Actinopteri > Perciformes > Trachinidae > Echiichthys > Echiichthys vipera. Next base: position 10,795,020 of record NC_139847.1, on the reverse strand, counting down.
TTTAATGATTAAATACCTGCAAAAGGAATAACATTCCCATCAGCATCAGATATACCTTGCGTTTGGTGGTAAAGTACCAATATAATAGCATGCTAACCAACAAAACTAAGACGTTAACATGGGGAACATTATCTGCTAAACTTCAGCACGTTAGCATGCTGGCACTGACTATTATGAAGGTTAGTTGTAGTTGAGTTCAATTTAAAAAGAGTCAATCGCTCATTGGTTGAACTGCTGGCGACTAAAAATATAACATAAACTTTTGACGATGCGTAACAAGTAGACTTTGCTTCATTTTAGGGGAGCAAAGTTGAAAAGGTTTAGGAACTAGAGCGTTAAATGGATCATGCATACATTGTGAATGCGTATGATAGCACACCACAATTGCCTATTATAATCAGCAGCGTGTTCAATGTTTTACTGCCCGGAGCCGGACAACACAGTTGATAGGGAATCTGAAAAAATACAGGCTATGATATCCTCTATGAAGTAATGGATTTAAATCCAAAGTGGAGAGATTTTTTTATTGAACTGTAATTTTGATCGTTCAGCGGTGAGTAAAATACTGACACATTTCAGCAAGGACGTTTGTCTGGCATGCTGCAGCGGGAAGAGGATGAGTGAAAGGGGACAGGAACACCTCTTTAATGGACTTGTCAAAAGGAGTAACACCATTACAAAGTGTTGCCAGCTGAGAGTATGCATGCATACACCTAGATGAATATGTCCCCTCCGCACGCATGCACACACACAGGCACTTTTATCCCCCACTTTACAGCACTCTGATACCCTGCGTGTAACCCCTACAGGCATGGACAAGCCGTGTGATATGCGGCTGTGTGTGCCACCTGGTGTGACTGAGCAGACAGAAGAGAGTGAAGACAGCGAAGAGAGAAACTAAATTGGCTGTGGCCGGTCCCCCGGAGTAGCCAGCCCCTGGGTTAGGAGGGCTATTCTTATAGAGGGCAGTGAGAGGTCTCCAGCTCCCCTGGTACACAAACCACTTTATAGGATTCCACATCATGTTTTGATAGTCTCCTGGGATTGTGGGGAGGTGTTATCCAATGACAAGTGTGAGGGAAAGGAAGAGGAAATTGAGCTTTATGCTGGTGGATTTCTTTGTTGGTAAAAAAGAAAAGAAAAAAAGAGGCAACTTCTACTGGAAGTGCAGTCGGAATGTGCTCTTTGAATATGGAGCCTCAAAACTGAGATACAGAATCAATCAGTTGGTACCAAAGCTTTTCTCCCATCTAATTAGTTGATAAAATGAATCTTTAAAACTTTTTAGCAAGCCACACACTCCTTTTCGATTTCTCCAAGGTATACAGCTTTTTATTCTCCTTTTTGAGTTTTTATGTAACTGATCACGTTTTTGACTCATCTTGTTATAAAATGTTTTGTTTGGGGGCTCCATACTACAAATGTGTTTGGTTTAAAAAGAGTTCATGAGATTCATACTTGTATTATGTGTTTATATTAGAACATGTTTACATGCTTTAATGTTTAAAAAACAACAACACTTATATATCACATATCGTCTGTCTGAATATACCTGGTTTCCCTCGGAATGCTCCATTTTAGCGCCTGTCTCTTTAAAGCCCAGTGTGCTCTGATTGGTCAGTGTTTCCAGGTCTCCTGCATCTGCGCTCTCTGTGTCTCTGCACCGTCATTGCAGCCGGGGAATAACTGTGACAGCACTGCAGGGACACTTTCGACCTAAATATAGTCCAGCTGTGACATCACAACTGTACAGAAGTCCTGACCGCTCGTTTAAAGACACAGATTCTGAATACGGGCCGTGTGCATTTCTCTGAAGATTGAGCGTTTTGATACTTTCACAGTATTTATTGAGCACCTCAACCTGCTTCAAGGCATAAACATCTCTCTTTTTACAATATGGGACCTTTAAAGCATGCCTCATGAAGAACTATCACAAAAACCTTCAGAAAGATGAACAAATCGACAAAAGAGATGACGTCAATCTTTAATGGCAGACGGCCTGAAATGTCTTCATTTAACATTTTCATAAAAACTTCTCATTTTGATCACCTTTTGTTTTTTTTTGGTTTCAAACAAACAAACCTCTGTAATTCACTGAAATACAGTTTCTCCTTACAGCGGCTAAAGTACATAAATATCAACAGTACTGTATGCATTAAGAAAAAGAAAAGAAGAGCACACACATGCCGTGAACATGCACAGAACACACAGGTACGTACATGGTATATTGAAACGAGAAACGAATAGTTCTCATTGACAAAGGGAGGAGGGATCATCATATTCATTTCCAGGAACTTCTGTACTGTACTGCTGGCAAAACATAAAAAGATCCATTCGTTCAAAGTTTTTCTCTGGATTTCACAGTGAATTATGTAGTTTAAACAGTATTCATATATCAGATACAAACACAAAAAGAAGCTCTAGAAAATTACCAAATGAATATACAATTAAACTTACAATAATACTTACAATTAATTATATGATGGGCATTTTCTATTAACTTGAAAAACATAATACCCATAAAAACACACACACACATACACACACACACACACACCTTATAAATACTTGTTCTAATAAATTTGGTGCCACACTTGGCTTAAAAAATGTCTGTAAAAGCAAAAACTGCTCCAGAATATCAGTTGACATGATGTGCATATAATTATTATTCGTTACAAACACTGACTACATTATTCAACCACTCTAATATGATTGTACACACCTGGGCTAAACATTACAGGGAAGAGTGTTTTTCTTACAGTTTTAGATCATCACATCACTGAAATGTGACTTGGCCTCATCAGAAAACTACAAGAATCACTGTTTGTTTTTGTAAGATTGCGACATGAATGAGGATTTTGGCGTCAAAATGTCACAGGAATATGATCACTCGTTGATATGTCAAACAGCAAAGACGTTATTGCAGGCCCAGAATACACAAGATTACAAAAGATTTTTTTTTTTTTAAACATTCCAATCATCACTATGTAAATTCAAACTTTACAAAGGCAGGTTGAATCACGTTGGCTCCCTAAAAATAGACAAAAAAAGACAAATTGCTTAAAAGTGAATATCCTTTTCAGATGCAGTGGCCCTTTGGAGTGACACCAAAAGAGACATGCAGAAAAAATAAAACGTCATACTTCATAAGAAATCAGACTGAGGACTACAAAGCAGTCAAAAAACGGAATAATTCCACTAGCCTAGATAGCTCTCCAGTGTAAAAAAAAAAATGCCTTTGGTCTTTTGTTTCTCTATACTGTGCTGCTGTCCTGCTACACAATGAAGGAGCAATTTCCTTTTTATAGCAGACCTCAGTTTGCCATGTTTTACAGTGTCTGAGGTCACTCTACCTTCACCAATGACAACTTATTCCTGTCAGTGTCTCTTGAAATCCATCTGTTTACCTTTAACTGCAAAATTATGATCTTTCCTCACTCAGAGTTAACATTGACTGCTTAGTTGAACCAAAGCACATCAGACAAAGGACTAATATGGTTTCTTCGTCGGGTAAAAACACCACACGTAGACACACAGTATGTAGAAAAGACAAGAAACCCACAGGACTGCTTTGGTATAGCAGGGCCACCTACCATTTTAGAATGGCACGAAACAGGAAGGGCAAAAAAAAAATAAACAGTATGAAAGTTCCTCTCGCACTTTAGCACATAACATGAACCAATCAAAAAGAATCATCTCAAACGTTGTCTCGATTACAAAAATACTTTTTTGTATTTCTTTAAAATATCTAAAAATGTACAGCATTGTTTTTTTCTTCTTTTTTTGCAAAGTCATGCTTCAACATGTATTTAATAATCATAATAACATTAATATGAATGATATACAGAATAGTAATAATTATAGTCGTATAATAACATTACCCGGCAGTGCTTTAGCCACACTTTCGAACATCTGGCCTTGCAAAGTGGCTGCATAAAACGTGTTTGCACTCCTTTGGTGGGCTTTCTTTACACTTGCATATACAGAATGCACAGCGACAGACCTGCCAACGTTCGACGGGCCTGTGTATGTGCACACCTTTGTCATGCATGCCCAGTACCTTTCATGGAGGTGTCAGAGGAGGTGTAGCCAAAGCGCTGCCGGTAAATCTTAAGTATGTAACAGTATAAAAAAGAGTTGGAAGGACTTTAGGGACGGGGAAAGGGGGGGGTGGGGGCTCGATGTGTGATGGAGGCTGGGGTCTAGTATGTCCTGAGGCCCATGAGGCTGCTGCTGCCTAAGAGAGAGAGACATAGAGAGACAAGAAAAGGGGTGAGGTTGCCATGGTCACCCCACACTTACCTTGTACACTAATGAAAACACAGGGGAACTGTTGCATGACACAAACACATTCACACACCCATAAAACCATGTGCAGGCACACACACAAACACTAATGTACGCACTAAGCTTGTTTCTTTTTTTCTCCTCAATTTATCGCACTTGCCGCCTCGACGCCAAGACCACACACACTTTTATCCCACAATATCTAATACTGCGGTTGTGGGTTTGTTTTCAAAACATTTTCTGTTGAGGAAATCTGAAACATACACAGATGAAAGTCGACACGCTGTCAGTATGGCTTGGTGCTGCAGATGTCTTTGGCAGTGCAGTACCACCCCCCTGAAAAAATACAAATAAAAAAACCCGGGCTTTCACAGCTTCTTCTACAAATCTACACTTTCAAATTCAGACACAACACCAGATGGGAGAGGCGAGTTGAGATTTACACCTTTTGTCCTCACCAGTCAGGATCAATGGTCATGATTCCGAGCCGAGAAAAACTCACCGACGGTACGCTGCTGCACGAGCCGGAGACAGGTCAGTCCTCCTGGTTTCTAATTGGACATGAGAGGCAATCAGCAACGCCCGTCACAGCCGGCCACGGCCACCATCACACATCAGGAACCTGGGACACAAAGGACGCAGTTTTACTGAAGTGAGCAAGATGCATACTGTTTGATTGACACTGTCAGATTCTGTATCATTTCTGTTATTGCATCTGACCACTACATATTTATTTTAGTGTTGCGTGTTGTTATTTTAAATGGATAAATACAAGTAATACACTGGCTCAAACTAGAGAAAAACAAAGCAGAGGCTGCATTATCATGATTTTTTTGTCCGCAAAAACGGCCAAGCTCCAAACATCTGGGAACCTACACTTCCGATAATTCAAGCTGAGCTTTTATTAGAAGCTTTCTGTCCGGTAAACGGCCAAACCTTTTAAACTTCACACTCCCGGTATGTAATGCCGGCAGTCAGTAAAAGTGTAGTCTTCAAGCCCACACCAAGATTACTCAAGTGATGCCTCTAAAATAATTTTCTCACACTCAACAAAGCTCCTCCATAGCCACAGAAGACATTATACAACTGTTTTCTCATGATGTATAGCATAAACTTAACAAGCAAACTGATTACATCTCGTTAAATCAGCTGACCACCCCCTCTTAAAAAGACAGTTTTGCTATCTTTTGCTGAATCTCTCAAGCTCAAAGTCCAACTGTGACAAACAGGATGTCAGCTGACAATAGTCTTAAATACTTATGTGAACTTCTGCCTAACAACCATATCTCCCATGATCCACTTCAACTCCACTACTTGCCCCACCAGCAGACCGAAGAGAAAGGTCAACCCCCCGACCCCTCACCCACCCCCAGATGTATCACCAAAAATAGACATGTCTTGAAGACCGTGGTAACTCGGATTCCAGTGGGGGGGAGACTCCTTGAAACAATAAACAATTAGTAAACCAAACATGACCTTAGCAGACAGAAACAGAGAGACAGACTGTTGCAGGCAAAGAAGGGAGACGGGGTTGGGAACTGTTCCCCTGTTCAGAGAACAGTGCGTTTTGGAAGGGGCACGGCTGGCCTAGCTAATGCCCTGTTGCATGTTCAATCAAGGATGAGGGAATCGATGTGTTATACAGCCGCTTGGCTAAGCTGATGCAACGCATACTTCCAGACCACCCTATTTGTTCTGGCTGAGACACCAAGGTTAAAGATTGGGTTGATCATTGAACATGTCTGTGCAGATTAGAGTGAAGGTTTAGTGATTCGCAAGCTTAATGTGTTACATCCAATAACTCGGCCCAGGCGCATAATGTGAGATAGGTAAACAAATAATGTTTGAGAATGTGGGAGGCAGCTCGGTTTCTCATGAATGTGTGCACTGTTTCCTTTTTTCTTTTTTTTGTTCAGCTATGTAGGCTTCATGAAGCAAATGTTCAAATGTCTGTGTTATCAGCGATCATCGATCTCATGCTGCAAATGAAGAGAGAGAAGACTTGTTCGTATTTATACCAAACATTTGACAGTGTTATGCTCTAGCTCTCCGCCATTTGTAGACCCATGGATGAATTACTGAATGGGCTTACCCAGTATACACAAAATGATGACAAAGAGACAAAAAAATGACTGTAGGGTTTCAAAACGACCAATAAAAGATGCTAAATGGCTAAAAAAATAGGCACGGACCGACCACATGGTCAAAAAATGCGTCAAAGACACGCAAAATGATAAAAAATAGATGTAAAACGATCACAGAGAGAAACAAAATGATGACATAGAAACGTTAAATGAATAAAAATAGATGCAAAACCACCACAAAGACATACAAAACAACTAAAAATGGATGTAAAATGACCACAAAACAACTAAATTAGACTATTTGTTTGGGTGTCTTGTTCCTATGTAGACAGAGTAGGGGGCCTCTTACATGTCTGTGCCCAGGGGCCCATTGTCTCGTAATCCTTCCATGTGTAGACCATATTAAAAAGGACCACAAACTAGCCCAACCCACTCACTACTAATCGCACTGCTTTTTTTTACAAAGTTGAATGTATTTTTGCTTCCATTCTGGCATCTGTGGTTTCCATTCATTCCTGTATGATAATTTGATATTATCAGTCAATTTCACATACACTGGTTCTTTAAGATTTCTACCTGTGCACAATCGCCTTGTCTGAAGCCTCTTTAATCTGGAGAAAAGCCTTTAGGCCCTGGCTGTGTTTCTCACATACCGGCAATAGCTGCTGGAGCTGGGTGGTGATGAATGCAGCTGCTGACATGTGTCTAGCTCCTGAGACCGGGTGCAGGGACGAGGCCACAGTGTAGCTATACTGTGTGTGTGTGTGTGTGTGTGTGTGTGTGTGTGTGTGTGTGTGTGTGTGTGTGTGTGTGTGTGTGTGTGTGTGTTCGTTATGTGTCAGTAGGGGGTGAAGGATAAAGTCCCACTTCCTTATTAGAAGGGGCCCCAGCTGGCCCTCAGCTCTCCAGTGGGAGTTAGTCCAACATTGCACAGAAACCATTGGTTTTGTCGGGCTATTGGCCAAAATGCTCCTCAGGGCAAGCAGCCAGACTGCACACACACACGTCTCTCTCACGCTCACACACAAGCATGCATGATACACACACTACATCCCCCAACCATGTCTTGTCAGATGGAAAATCCGGATTACCTTTCCCTCCAGTTCACTAGGCATTAATGTCCACTATTAGGTTGTCTTTGGATCTAGTTCTGTGCCGGTGCATGAACGTCAAATATAATTCTGCTTCACAAACACTCAGATGAATGACTGGCCTAAGCCTCCAGGGGTACTACAATAACAAAAACTTAGAACTGAATATGTTTTTAAAGAGTCAGCAGTGGGTAGCTACCAGTTTCGACTTGCATGAAGTGACACTGCTGTAAATAAACTTTTCAAAATGATTAGGATAACTCATTACCAGTGTTGACTAAAGACCCCTGTACACACACACACACACACACACACACACACACACACACACACACACACACACACACACACACACACACACACACACACACACACACACACACACACACACACACACACACACACACACACACACACACACACACACACACACACACACACACACACACACACACACACACACACACACACACACACACACACACACACACACACACACACACACACACACACACACACACACACACACACACACACACAAACTTCCCAAGGCGAGCCACATACTCTGACCGTGAGCGGTCCCCGTCCGTCAGATGCCGAGACAACCGCTGACCGACCACAAGCCTCTCAGGACTGTGGTAGCTGGAAGCTTCTTTGAATTCCCATTGTCAAGGTTTACTGTCACCAGACGCCTTCAGCATGAGTAACAAGGAGCGCTGCCTCTTTTTTTTTGAATACACACGAGCCATCAATAACAGACAGACTGTACAACAGTGGTGCAACAGACAGCTTCTATCTGTAACCTCAGTTCAAGTTTATTCTTGTTGTCTTGTACCCAAAATGGTTTAAAAGTGTTTCACAAGCGTGGGGCTTAGCAGATTGCATTGCACAGATAAGCACCCTCGTCACAGCCCACGTCAACACATCAAGTGACTGTGTTTTTAACTGTATCCATTTAACAGAAGGGTAAAAAAACCACCCAAAAAACACAAGCTGTTTGTTTGCAAAGCTGCAAAATGTCAGGGACAAACAGAGCAGCGAGGCTAACTCAACACTGACAGCTGACTGAAGGAAATGACTAGTAATTTTTTTTTATTATGGTTACCATACAGATACTGTGAGTCATGAGTAGCATCTTAAGTCATGCTCTGATGCAAAGTAATTTGAACAAAATGACTGATGAATACTAGAAACAGAATCTTCCATGAAGTCCTTCAGGTCTTGTAGGCCACTCCGGAAGTTTGCATCACCCTGGTTCGCTCGACAAAAAGCCAATGGGATTTTTCCATTTGTCTGTGGCAATCTAAAGTTTATGATTCTGTTTTTTTTGCTCAGCAAGATCACCGTTGACCCTGACAGCCTCATTTTTGATAACATGTAACCGAAAATCCATTGACTTTGAGACGAAGGAACCGTACGTTTTAGGACTCGTTACTGCATCACTCTATTGTGGAATAGTCTCTTTAGTCATCTTGCCTTTAAGGGTCAGTTCTCAGATTTTTCTACCAACTGAGAAGTTGTTGTTCAGCGTGAACTATGCTCCAAGTTTTATTGAGACATATTATCACTGGGTTGGGGAATGCCCAGAAAGTGATATGCACTGGTTTGTCCGTCTGTCTGACAATGTGGTTCCATACAAACTGTTCACAATAAAGTCTGTGGTTTCCCAGAGTAACATGCAGCTGTAATTTTTCAATTCTATGACCGCCAACAAAACCTTTCACCTCAACAGTACTGGGATGGGAGCATTGATCACAATGGCAGACATGCCAAAACCCGGCAACTCAGCATGAAACGATAACAGAAATGGCCAGAACCTCTTTTCCTGCAAGAGGCCTTATGTTTGGGCATGTATGCCGCACACTACATAATTTGAGTGCATTGCATATGTGTCTATCTGTTGCAGTGGCCTGTAATTATCACAATATCAGCACCATGGATGTCTCAGCTTCACCCTCCACTGAGAGCCGGATGTTTGGATGTTGTTGTTTCATAGAGGGGCTAATATCCACTGGGGCAGCCTGACCAGCCAAACGACTTCCTCCTGGTTTGATAGAGGAGTAATTATTTCCTCAAAGCCCCTCCCTCCTCCACTCCCTTCCTCCTTTACTCCCCCGACAAAGATGCAATCCCCCAAAACATCAAATTACTCAAACTTGATTTTTTTTCCGCATGCAGTACGTTTTCAGTCTTTGGAAATAGATAAATCAGCTCTAATGTAGTGTTACAAGGGGACAGTACAAGACTAGCACCAATCAACAGCTTGATGAATGTTACCCTCCATGCTACCCACTCACTCCACCGTTCACTCCCTAAGGGGTCGGGAGAAACATGTTTCTTCCTGTCCCGAGACGTTGGAGGGAGGTAACTGGTGACAGTGTGACTGGCGCCGAGTGCAAACACACACACAGACACAGTCAGCCAACGCAGATACAGAGACCAGCAGGGGATTTGTTGTGCTTTGTGGTTTTGTTTTTCTACAAGCACAACAGCGTTTGGGTTTGTCTGAACCAGAGAACGAGGCACATGTGCTGTGTAGCTAATGCACGGTTACAGTTGACTCATGTATTCATCTAAGCACTGATTACAATCCAACTGCTCTGTGTACTTTCTGCAGCTCCACTAAAATGAATTCATCTGCAATTTCTTTTAATAAAGCCCCATGCTAAGGGCCATTTTGATGAATCTTTATTCATCAAAATGGCCCTTCCGGCAGTACCCAGGTACCCCAGCAGTTCATGGTGCATATTCCACATTTACAACCTTTTGGAACATCATCTCCGCCGTCTCTTTGTGTCTTAATAATTCTCCACTGTGTGTTTTTGTCATAATGCGGAAATGCCAAAAACTTTTTTAAAATTAAAAAATGTATCTCATCCTGTCACATTTTGGCAAAATGACAAACATGCCCTAATATCTGCTGTACAGCACAGACATTATTATAAGACAATATTCAGTGTTTTTTATGGCAATGTCAGAGAGTGTGCAGGACTATAAACTTTCCCTCGCATACAAGCGCAATAAATATCAGCCGTCCTTTCAGTCTGTGGAACCAATAAGAATTCCTCTGAGAATACTCAGCATGTCTAATCTTAATAAATAAAAGTTCCATTGTAAAAAGGGGATGTTTTTCCTGAAATTATAGAGAATCATAATCAGTTAATTATAAGGGGTGGTGGAATAATTCAGGTCCTATACTTAAAGCTGCACTAATGAATGTTTTTACATGACATTAAATGCAGTAAAGTAAAAAGTACCTCTCAATTGTAAGTTGTTGTGGAGTGGAAGTAAAAATGACCGTGTAGAATAAACAAGAAATACTGAAGTAAAGGAAAAGTATATCAAAACTGCACTCAAACACAGTGCTTGAGTGGATGCACTGAGTGACTTTCACCACGGGTTATAGTAACATTACCTACCAAAGCAGCTGATTTTAGCATTTTAGTCATATTTGCTGAGCTCTACCCCGTCTGTTTTATTAAAATGTCGGCATCTGAGCTCGTTGTATATTCTGTTTGACTCTCTGCCTTTGATGCCTGAGATCAAGCATCACATCAATGGGAAAAGTCAACCTTCCCCTGTGACCTGAGTGGAGAAAATAATGGAATTTCCCTTTAAATCTCCTCCTTGGTGTCTCATGAAGATGTGTAAGGGCTGCCTCTGGTTTTTATTGACCCACAGGGCTTTACACCCCCACATATACTTCTAAAAGGCTCATTTGTTTTGTGTTTTATGTCTGCATTTCCTATCAACTAGCAGAAACGTGACTAATTAATTAATTGGTTTACAGTTAGCTGGCTGGAGGTTTTTCATGTGAGGTTTGAGGGCGAGAAGAGGGTGATCATTTGACACACACAGGCCAAGTGCATTGGGTAACACCCTGTGATATGCCCGACATATGTTTAGGAATATCTTTGCGCCTGTTTAAACAGTGTCAAAGTGTCATAACATTTACTAAAGTTTTTTTTCTTCATGGCACGGCTCTATGTACACTTCTTGGTCATTATAGGGCAGGGGTCTGTGTGTGTTTGTGTTGTTACTCACACATACTTCAGCAGAACTGCCTGGACTTCCATCCCTGAGGAGTTCCATCTGCAGGTGGGAGCCAGCGAATCTAAACGCACATAATCACACAAACATTAACACCAATATTTGATTCCATACAATTTATATTTATACAAACTTTAATGTAATATACAATTTATTAAGTACTTTACTAAACATTTTTAGCATTAGTATTATTAGTTTTTAGTATTTTTTTTTAAATCCTGTAACTCCAAGGATCAAAGACATTTAAAGGAATAGTTTCACATTTTGAGAAATCTGCTTATTGGCTTTCTCGCAAATCCTGTGGCTGGATATTTACAGTACAGACATAAGAGTGGTATGAATGTTATGACAAACTCCAAGCAATAACGTAAATAACACATAAAGCCACAGTTACAACAGAAGGACTTATTGTTTATTTTCTGAGATCTATTGCTTTGCTAGCAGCCTAGTCGCTAAAATTAACTAAAATCCAATAAGATTTCTGTACTCTCACTAGAAAAAATGATAGCAGCTGATTAAGCGGGAGCCAGAAAGCTGCTCATGTTAACATAAATTAGATTTGATCATTTAGTCTTGTGCGTGTGTCGTAAGAGCTGTTAGTATTCATATTTCTATGTCTCACATCAGCATCTGCTCAAGGTCAGAAGGGGCTGTGAGATAACATTACCCACCACCCCCTGCTGAAATCACAAAGCCTGATTCTCTTTGTGTGTCAGTGTGTGCTCACATATCCAGCGCATACGGGAAAATGCCAGCTCGGCAGATTCATCTTGCTCTCATTTCAAATTCTGACATCAACTGAGCTTCGGCTTTAGTGTCTTTGCTAGGGGCCTTTATACTTAAATAACCTTAGCATCTGCATTATATATGGTAATATACTCTATAGACTCTCTAGCAGATGAAAAAGACATTCATAACCTAGATACTGTAACACTTTGAGCTTAAAATACAGCAAAGCACTGATAAATCAGTTGCAGGCTTCAAAAACCAATCAACAAACAAGAACTGAGAAACAGTATGTCTAATACTGAGATGGTATCGGGGTCAGCCAGCACCAAACACACTTCATGAGAAGAATTCACAAGATCAATAATGAACTCTTACGTGAACTCACAGCGGAGCTGCACAGATTAGAAGGCAATAAAGTGGATCATGGTTGGTTGAAAAAGAGGGATTAAATTAATGAAGTAGGTGATGGTCAAATGATGATGCAAACCTTTTAAACCGCTGAAGCTTTCGGTTGTACGGATGATGCCACTAATTGGGATAAATAGAGTGACATGAGTGACTTGTTACCATCAGCATTAAAGGGTCATTCAACTACTACTGTATAAACTTGTGCCATTTTGAATTATGGGGATAGCTCTTTTGTCAGGGAACATTGCGTTTTTTTTCCCTACTTAGAGCTCTTAAAAGTAAGTCGAAGCCACGGATGCCTCTTGTGGTGAACGGTGAGATTAGTTTAGTTTAGTTCGATTCCCGGAATGGGATCAGATAGCAGTTCATCTCAAGAGGAGGGCAAAACTGCATTACATGTCTGCAAAAATGGACTACACCCTGTAAATTAAATATTTATAGAGTCAATTATTTCACTATCGATATACATGTTCAATACATCAAACTCCTGATCCACTTCCTGCTTTTATGGAACACATTCACAGCAGATGAACATGATGACTATCAGTATTTCAGTTTTAAGGTATAATGTGATTGGTATAGCATTTATTCTAAAAAGCCTACATAAGTTTTCCTGACTGAAAGAAAAAAAGGAAAATTCTCCCAAATCCAAACTACCCCCTTGACTTCAAAATAATACATGTTTAACCAGCAGAAGTAGCAATGTAATCAGAGACCGGATGGTGTGTGCTCTGAGGAGCATGGATGGAGCAGAAAGTGATTTCAGAGCTGACGGCAGCAGCTGCTTGTGCGGTGGGCTCAGGAGGAGGTGAGAGGCAGTGGTCTAGGCGGCGGTGGTGATGGTGATAATGGTGGGGGAGGAGGGGGATGGGTTGCAGGTTACCTGAGCGTGGAGCGAGGAGGGGTAGGTGAAAGCGGGTGGGAGGGCCGGCGACAGCTCCGCCGGGTACAGCGGGTATGAGGCCCACACGTCTGGGCTGCTGGGATATAGAGCAGGCACTGTGAGCTCATCTGTGGAAAGAAGAAGAGGAGGAGTGGAGTGAGGAGAGTGGCCAGTGGATGGGTGGGTGGCTAGAGAGACAGGGTGGAGGTGGCGGCGGTGTAGGTGGCCATGGTGGTGCACTGCAGGTGAGTATGAGAAGTAGCTTTCTCTCATTTAATTTTTTTAAACCAACTGACCTTTCGCTAAACCGTCAAACAGCGATGTCCAATCATTGCCTAGCAGACGGAAGTAGGTATGGCAGGTCTGTCAAGCCTTGGATTTCTCAACATGCCAAAGCGGTGCGCATTAGGCTGTAGTGAGAGCAATTGTACTTGGCAGATTATTTTCTTGTTTGGAGGAACTGTGTGTCGATCTGCTTCAACCTAAGCTACAATCGTTAGCATGTCCATCCACTAGCTTACTTACTACAATACGGTGCTTTTAGAGTTTAGCCATTTCTGGCAGCTCTGTACTACACTACAACAACCCCAACCAACAGTACCTAAAACAACCTAACGTTTGCCTGATATAGGTAATGTCATATGACGATATGCTTAAATAAATCGTCTATATGAAATAACCATGAGTTAAAGCCTATTTTTGTATACTCCTATGTGAATTAAATACTTGACAAATGAAAAGTACTTTCTCATTTTATTAAGAACTTTAGTGCAGGCATCTCCAATCCTGCTCCTGGACAGCCGCTATCCTGCATGTTTTAGGTTTCTCCCTGCTCTAACACACCCGATTCTAATGCTCTGCTCATTATCAAGCAGCTGAAGCTCGTCACAGGTTTAATAATCATTAGACTCAGGTGTGTTTCAGCAGGAAGAAACCTAAAACATGCAGGGCAGCGGCCCCTCCAGGAGCAGGATTAGAGATGCCTGCTTTAGTGCAAAATTGACATAACATACAAGGTTCAGAAAGTGAAGCTTCATCGAAATGACATATACACACAAATATCGGCAGGACACAGTTCTGATGTTAGTTTTTAAACAAAAAACTAAGATTATCTCGATCAACACTGCGATACATCCATGAACTGATGAGAATACTAACTTCGACCTCAGTATTTAGCACACTATATGGTATAATACTAGTATGTAGCATCAAATGCATATTTAAGACGTCTCCTACCCTGATTCTTGTTTTGAAAATAAATCCACTGGAGGCTAACGTTAGCTTGATTAGCTATTAAGCTACAGCTCTGACAGTGGTCATTTACAAATGAAAAGGTTACATTTGTGTACCTTTGTCTGAAATAAAGGACACATTGTTCTTCAAGTCGTAAATATGTCTCCATTATTATTTTAAACTGCACATGTCCCACATGAGAACAGAAAGCTTAACAGGCTAACTCACTAAGGGGGCAGGGATTACCCAACAGTCAATTAGTAAAGCTGACTTAATTCAAAATAAAATGAGAGGAAACCGTCCCATATTTGATGATTTACTCACTGAGTCGAGTATAAAAGTGACTGTGAAAAAGAGCATGAGGGAAGAGACAGGTGACAGTGCAGAGTGGTACAGAGTAAGTATGATGCAGAATCAGAACAAACAGCAACTCATTGGAGAGGCATCAGATAGCCGTACAATCTTGAGGAGCATTTTCCCTGTGCACTCTGTGTCTCCTGCTAACGGTTAAACACAACATGATCACAAAACTGGCTGATTTAAACATGTCTTATCAGGAAATGACAGCAATTTCTCTCCTGCAGATTACGTCATGGTTTCATTAATCGTTTCCTTCCATTTCCCACTGAGGCCCCATACACACCCTTGTTCTGGCAAAAAAAGATCTAAGATAAGAGCGGTTTGGTCATTTAGGAAGAATGTACAACCACAGCTGGCCTATGTTCAACTATCAATGGCTGATTCTTGCAGAGTCCTTAGAGAAATATTTAACTAAATGGAAAAACAGAACACAGAGCTGCATTAACACATTTCATACTTAAAGGCCATGAGTCCAAATAATTGGCCAACAGTGGACATGAACTTATGAATCATTAATCTAGCGGGCGTGTGTATTTTAGGGGGTAGAAGTTGAATTCTAATCAAGTTAACCCATTACGGCACAGAATATGATTTCAAAGAAACATTTTGCATGAAGAGTTGGAAAGGATTCAATTTTGGTTACAGATTACTGTAGAGAAATGTTTCAATGAGGGACAAACACAACACCATTAAAAGAAAAATGTCCTTTTCAGCGATTAGCAGCCAAGTCGGTCTCCATTTTTCATCCAAAGCTGAAGCACAACTCCTCCATTAATGACAAATTAGCTGTCCAGTCACCACAAATAAGGGCAACTAATGGCCAAAGGAAGCAGCAACATCGACAGAAAGTAAGACAACAAATGGTCTGGCGTACTCACATGGATCTCTGCTAATGAACTGTGGCCCGGGACTCTGCTGAGAGGGAAGAGGGTTGGGGGTGCCAACCAGCTTGTTCTTGGCCATCTTGGTGTTGGCCTTGGCGAACTCCAGACGAAGGGTCTGGGGGATTTCTGGATCAAACCGGACCCCCTGAGATCAAACAGAGAGATGTGTCAGCAAAATATATTGTTTCTTAGCAAGCTTTCATCCATGTGCTTAGAATAGTTGGACTAATTAATCAAAAAGCTCAAACATCATAAGGACTCGCTGTGCATTGCATTGTTTTTTTTATATATATATATACTGTAGATTTAGTTTTTATGATAGAGTTTATATTGATAACTATCATTAATATTTTGACAAATGTTAGAAAGTCAGATATTTTGGTTGTGAGATGTATGTCATTGTGTAACATGTACAATCATTGTGTAATTTTGATGCAGATGCAGATATCTCTGTTGGTAATGAATTCTTTCACACTGGGTATTTCAATTCATATATTGGAAGATTCAATTGTTTTATAAACTGTTCAAATTTTAGTATTAACTAATTTCCTGCAAGAAGTAACAACATTTTTCTCCCCAGTCAACATATGGTGAACGCAGATAAGTTGTTTATAGAGTTCTTAGATGTCCCTTGTTTTCCTGGAAGTCAACTTTTTGAGAGTGGTCTTTGTTGAGCGAGATTAGGATTCACCACAAGACGACGGTTAATGATATTACCCATTAGTTACAGTAATACTTAGCTTTAGCAACCGTGCTGTAGCAATTGATAGACTTGCTCTTTTGTGTCTTGAAGTAGTGATGAAGCAGACTAATTTAGACCGCAGAGAAGTTCTCATGCATGTCTTCTTCTTTATTCTCAGCCTTGTTGTGTCTTTTTTAGATGCCCACTGGGACCTGGCTGATATCTGTAATTGCATTTTATGACTGAATTTACTGCTGGAATCTCAGAGGGGAGGAGACATTTTTAGTTTCTGAGACTTTGAAGCCTGCTGCTGTTGCAGAGGGCCCACTGTGGATGTGAGTGTTATTCTGGTTGGACACACGTGATAACGGGACACCCACAACTGAAAATCAGAACCTGATGACACAGACCTGGCTAGCGCAAGACGTCGTTTACACCACGAGCCACGAGGCCCTCGTTATGCTCGCTACTGAACTCTGTAACTGTAACTTAAAACCATGGCATCAAATCCGCGTTTCGCCATGACATATTGCAAGCATCACTACTTAAAGTGAGCCAAAAATGTTGGCAAATTCTTGAGATGACGATGCTCGAAGCCTTCTGATACACCAGTGCTCATGACAAGTCAAGGCTGCTTTTCTATTTTACAGTTTGATCTCCACATGTGCAGCAGTCCAAATCATTTTTCTTCTCAATTAAATAAGGAATGTGACATCAACAAAGCGGCTACTTGTGTGCCTGCTGTGGAAGCAACAAGCAGCAGGAAGAATTTCACCAGCAACTATAAGCACCCTCTAATTATACTCGTTTGATTGTGTGTAAAAGACACATAGGATAACACGGAAGGTCAGATCAATGGAGGAGAAAAGCGGTCAAAGAGTAAAAGAGTGAGAAGGATGGGTTTTCTCGGCTCGTCCCTGCAGGCTCTGGCAACGCTGAGCTGAAACAAGCGAGGGATGACTCTTCTCATGAAGGGGAGGGAATTAACTAGGATTGCCTTGGCTCAGTGCGCTCGCAGCTTCTGCCAGTTGAGGCTATAGAGGTATAATAAGGTACATGGATATAATGAGGCCTGAGTAGATCGGTTTGAACTGTGTCAAATCTCTACCTTAAAATGTGTTTTTGTGGCATCTGTCTTTGCATTGTTTTTGGTGACGATTGTAAATGTTGTAATGGCGTTGTTGAGAGAATCGAGTGTTCTTTTAAAAGATATCTGCTCTGCTGTGACGGGAAACAAATCCCCTCCCTTCTCCTCAGTTTTCTCCATCTTTCCAGTATTTCAATATGCAGATAGATGTTTGCAAAATCTGGCTTATCTCCATATGACCCCCGGGACGTAGCTTTCCCCGAAAAAACAAGAGCACTGTTCAAGTCTCAGCCCCACTGAGTGATACTATGGAAACAGTCTGACTATTGTTGGCTCATAATAAAATGATAATTTCTATCCTTTCTTCAACTCTCTGCACTGCCTTTGATGCGCACCAATGTCTCAACATTTGAAAGTTGACAGACTCCACTCTACTGTCACAGTCCCACTTTAGGAGAATGATAAAACTGATCGTTTTCTGTGACAAAGGGATCAACAAAAACTTTAGGGGGGTGGTATCTAGACACTAAAAAAAATGTTTTAAAACAATGGGAAAATGAAGCTGGATGAGAGCCGGTGTTCATTACTGTCTATCTACACTTTGTTTTAAAAGAGCTGAATAAAACCCTGTGAGGATGGGCTGTTTTTCATATTCTGCCTCATCAAGGCTTTTAACTGAGCCACATTCTGAAAAAAGTGAGATTATAATTAAACCCCAGATCAATATCTGCTATTTATATGTAGAAGAAGAGCTAATGTTCCTCCTGACCTTGCAAGATCCACGGCAAAGCTTTAAGAAAGGCTTTATTTACTCAAACAGAAACATTCAGACTTAACGGCAGCCATATGTTTGTCTTCACTACCTTTTTTCTGTCTTGTTGCATGTGATAGAAAATGTAGGAATGTCTGGATTTCCCTGATACAATATGCATTTGCACAGAAAGGCGGAGAGATGCGATTCCAAGTCATCACAAGATATACCAGCGCCGAGTCTGGTGCTTGAGTGGAGCACGAAGAGGGCATGACACTTACGTTCAAGGCATTCTTAGCAGCCTCCGCCTCTGATCGACTGTCAAAGCTGACAAACCCCACTGGCTGGGGAGACAAGAAGACAGAACAAAAGAAAGAAACATGGTTTAAGGCAGAAAACTGAGTCGGCATTTCTGTCTGAGTGACATAGACATGTTTTTTTTCTTTCATTTTTTATATCAAATCCAACCCCCTCTATCTCTCTCTCTCTCTCTCTTACTCTCTCTCTTGCCCTGTTTATAAAACTGTGGCGACATAGAGAGGGGGAGAGAGAAATGGAGGCTGGACGCTTACATTGTACAAGGAGAGTTCATCATTCAGCTCCCCTATGCCCAAATACGGGCAATGTGAGAGCGAGACAGTGCGTGTAACAGTCAGTTTGAGAGAGGGGGGGTGAAAGCTGAAAAAGGAGATGAGATGGAGAGAAAAAAGAAGATACATTGCGGGGGGGGGGGGGGGGGGGGGGTTCTTGAGAATGGTTTTAGGGAAGGTTTTCGTTGCCGTTCGTTTTCGTTACGGGGGAATTGTAATGTTTTGGCACTATAAATAAAATTGATTTGAATTGAATTGAGAATGAGAATTTAGGGGTCAAAGGTGAGAACAAAAATGAAAGAAAGTGAGAGGCAGAAACAGTTTGTAAGACCTCCTCGAGTCCTGTCAGTTGAAATCCATGCAATGTATTTATTTCACCGGTGCTTGTTTAGCAGTCTGGTGACATCACTCCGGAGCATGTGCCCACAATAATAAAAAGGTGAGTGAACACATGAGCAGGTTCGGTTTTCAGATTTCTAACAGCTGCTGCAGATATGAACAAAGAATGCACGTTTTCCCAGTGTGTTTGTGCGTGGATTGGGATGTTGAGACGAAGTGGGGGTGAGGAGGAGAAAAATGAAATTTCTAAACATGTTGCTCCCATGGGTCCGCACTGCTGCGTGTGATCTGAAAAAGCAGTCTTGGGTTATGGGAATTTTGAACAAGTAGGAGGAGGAGGAGGAGGAGGAGCAAGGGAAAAAAAGAAAAGATGAAAAAAGAGAGAAGGAGTTAAGTGAAGACGTCAGGAGGAGGAAGCGTAACAGGAATATAAATAGAAAGGGTCTGAGATCTGGCTCTTGCTATATATGGAGATGGCTGTGTGTTTCGCAGACTGGAAGGGAGATCGATCGATTTACGCCGTCATCGTCAGTCGTTAAGTCGGGTGGAGAGTCACTCAAAACAAAGACGGGCCTGAGGAATGTTGTACACTGCTTTGCCATACCTGAACATAAGCATCAGCTGACTGTCTGTCATGAGGAAGACATGTGAAGCATCAGTACGAGGCGACGCGCGGAGGAACAAAGAGAGGCCGAAGTGCACGAAGAGTTGCTGAGTGTCTCACTTATTCATTAAACAGACAAAACAAAAAGAGCAAAACCTGCACAAAACCACATTCTCTACATTCGCAGTCACGCCACATTTCTGATTTTCTTAAAAAAATAATCATAAACAGATTCTCTTGATGGAGTACAGCACTATGAACATTTAATTATGATACAGTGTATGAAAACAGCGCAAATATAGGTTACTTTAATCCGTGTTCTTACTCTTTTACCCCCCAGTTTTCTATCTGTAGTATTTTTTTAATTTGTTTTCATTCTTTTAGATATTTTAAATATATTTGTGTTCATTTGTAAATTGGTGGCAAGCATGTACAGCCATTGAAGGTCAGTTTAGCCTTTGGATTAAACTTTTGAACCTTCAATCACAATTTTAGGTGCAACACTTAACATCTCGGAACGAAAACTCTTCAGAGATGCTGGGTTTAAAGAGGTGTCGCACCTTTAACCGCATTCAACAGTGATGTCACAGAGTCCTGGAGTACACCCGCACCTGACTGCACTAAGGTGAGAAGTTAAACTACTGGAGGTCAGCATAAACAAGATTTACAGGGAGTCATTTTTAAGCAAAAATGTTTGTTATACTAGAAACGAAAGAAAATGGAGGCAACTTTTTTTTTCAATATTTTATGTGCAGCACCTTTAAATATAGAAAGTATATTAGAATAGTTGCCAATTGCCTTAGACGTTTTTGACAGCATGCAACCCCAATGAAACAAAAACAGGGTAAATCCCAAACCATGCAATGGGATTCAACTTTTCACCACCAGAAAAAAAAGCTTTCCTTTTATCTTAGTTTTAGAGGTATTATACTCAGCACATTCGATCTAAATCACCCTAAACCCTTCTAATGAGCATGTCACGTCTTTATGGGAAACAGTGTAATGTGGTAATAAGTAAACTGACATGAAGCTAAATTGCTTAACTCTGGATGTGGACACCTGCCAGCTGAGCTCATTTTCAGTCCCGCATCCCTGGAGGCAAAACTCAACTGTCAGTACTGTTCTTGTCTAAACGCTCGCATTGACACCTCAAAATTCTTTTCCCTGTCTCCCTTCCCATCCCCGCACATCCCACCGGAGTTGACTGTCTGTGACTACAAGCATACTATGAGACTGCCAAAGGCAAGTTTGTGCAGCACTTTTTCCCCGATCAACTTCTTTTTCCAATCCCAGGTACTTCCTGACAAAGGGTGCTAATCCGTCACAGTCAACGAGCCGAGAACACAGAGAGGGGGACAAAGGAGAGAAAAGAAATTGAGGGTGTTGATGAGCTTGAAGAAATTGGGTAATACAAACAGTAACAGCATGATGAAAGAATGGCTGATGTTTTCTTTCATTAGTTTCTTTGTATAGAAACACAGTCCTCAGTGTGTCTTGTAGCATACCTGTTTAGATGTGAGTTTTATCAAGGAGCCTTCATAGCCCTGAAACAAATAAAATAAAATGTTAGAAATGTGGAAAAAGAATCTCATAACAAAAACAAAAGCTCAAATTTGATGTAAATTCTTTTGCTTCGTGCCAAAATAACTAATTTAGCAAAAAAAAGGTCTATAAATTTAAATTGCAGTGTCACCGCTGGCTAAGCTAGGTTGTCTCACGATTCAAAGAGCCTTTATGAAAACCATATGGACCAATTGTTGTGTCTTACCTGATTAATCGAGATTTACAGCTTTCAGCACTCATGATATAAACCAGTTACTCAGAGTACATACCACGAGCATTATCTAAGAGAGAGATTAGATGCATAGCAATTGTGCCATTATTCACTGTAACTGTTTTGTAGCTGAGCCATTAAAGCGCATTATTCTAGGGCGACTGTCCAAAAAGCTTGCAACTTCTACATGGAGTCACCTGAACTAAACTCTAGAACTCTTTGTGCCTGTGACAAAGTGAAGTTTCTGAGGTGAGGCAAATAGCTTTGTTTTTCTATCGCAGGCAGCGAGCCATTTTTCCATCACACACACACACGCACGCACGCACGCACGCGCACATACACGCACACACGCACTTCCTGTGGATCAAGGTGTGATTGAACCTCGGCTTTAGGAACACAGACACTTCAACCTCGCGGGACAGTTTCCATTGCCGTTTATTTCATCACCATTAATGGAGGTCCCATTGACTGATGGAAAGAAAAGCTGCAGCCCATCCATTTAAAACATACAAACATACCTTAAATGGTCTGAAGAGGAGATAGAGCTCCCGCGGCTTGATATCCAGTGGTAGCCCACTGACGAATAGCGTTCGGACCTGAGGAAGACAAGAAAGAGATCATGTATTTTTCATTAACCTCTACTAGTTATAAATAGCTACCTCGCATACCTGACAGTAACTGATGAGGTAATGAGGAAAAGGACAATGAACATGAGTTAAATAGTTCTCGCACTAAAAGATAGACTTTTCAAATACTGATAGGGATGTCTTTCAGCTCAGCAAACACTCACACACCCTATCACACACACACACCTACAGTTAGTGTATTGTATTCTCCTGTGTAATCTACGGCCTGCTGTGTTTTATGGCAATCCTCCCTCACAGAGCTAGCCTTTGTTTTGCATTTGAACTTTTCAACTTGCAACTTGAGCTGGCATTGCCGGGGAATTAAAATGTATATGTTAGCAAAGAAAGACTAAAGGGAAACTTTTATTGTTGCGGTCCATAGCGAGTCAGAGAAGGTGGAAAACCACACAGGGAGTAACATGGGAGTGACTCAAAACGGGCTTTCAGGCAAAATAAGTTAGTATCATCAACACACATTAGTATTGTGTGTTGATAGAGAGGAAGGAATTCAGTGTAAAGTAAAGTTTACATTTGTCAAAAGGACATTTAAAGCCACCATTTTAAACTTCATATGTTGTCTACAACCACAAAGTCAACTCTGAGAGGTGAAAAATGTGGAGATGAAAAAAGGTAGACTGTGAGCAAGAGACACAAGATAACTGATAGCGGTTGAGTGGGGGTGAACTCATCTGCCATACTATGTGCTGAGAAAAGAGATCAACTTGAAATATTGCTTTGTAAACTATGGGGAGAATGTAGTAGAGAACACGTTACCAATTTACTGTGCACTAAAATGTACAGAGTGCAGTTGAGCAACAAGGCCTGCCACTCAAATCTCAAACAGAACTGCACACAAATTTTAAATGAATAAAGAAATACTGTTAGGCATCTAAGGTTGGACAAAAGGTTCTTAATATTTTAAGGAAAAAATACTTATAATAAATATCCATATGAAGCTGGAGCCAGCAGTCAGTTGGCTTAGCTTCGCAAAAGACTAGAAAGACTGTGAGCTAGCAGGGGGTCATCCCTATGTTCCCCGGTCGCTTAAGCCTATGGCTTCGCTGATTTAATTAGGGGTTACGTTTAGGGTCAGGGTTAGGCGGCAGGGTACATTAGCCTGATAGTGGAAAAAAATTGTGGATTGTGGGAAAAATAACAGACCGGGGAACATGGGACCCTTTTCTTTTCTTTTTTTTTATGACCCAGGGAACATAGGTACGCTCCCACTAACAGCTAGCTTCACTCATAGACTATAACATATGGACAAAGGTTTGTAAAGAGTCAAAATAAAGCTTGAAGTGGTCGCCATCTACCTAACGCAAGGCAAATAAGAAAAATGGGCAAAGAGGTGGAGTGTGCATGGATCATTTTTCAGCCCCGAAGGTTGCCGCTCGGTCCAAAAGTAACAAAAACACCTCTAAAAAGGTCACTAGTTAGCACATTATATCTTGTTTGTTTACTCCGTACAAAAGCAGAGGTGTAACAAAGATATGTTGTAGTTTTATATTTTTATATTTATTATATATTTGATATTTTTATTGTAGTGGTATAGATATTCTTATCTAACTCCCAGAAAATTGTTTTTTAATATAGGTCCCAAACCCTTCCCTAAATTCCTGTTCCTATTCTCTAAGAATTGATATTAAATGACTAGTGGTAAAAACTTTGACTGGGTAAAATGGCCAAAGCACTCAGTACTTAAATAGCACAATCATTAACCTGGCTGCCAATCTAAAAAGGCTTGTGTGAACAGCAGTGGTTCTTTCAACATATATGCAGACACATTAGCACCAATGACAACATTTTGTAAACACGGGCATAGCAGTACAAGACACAGGTGTTGAGACAGCCTGTCACAGCTTATGAATGCAGATCTGGTTACATTTTGGAGGCAAATAAACGTTCTTCTTGTCACTGTAGATTTCTATGTTCTTAATGATGGGGAAGGAGTTGTTCAAACTCAAGTTTTATACTAGAAACAAAATGTGACTTCTATCGACACAACAGATTTTGCATTTAACCTTTCTTAAGCTTTACAATCCCTCCCCTTATCCATGATACCAAGATTCCTGGGACGGACATTGAATTATTTTTCACACAATTCTATTAGATAAACAGGCACTAATAACACATCATACCTGGAATTATCACCTAATTGAAGTTGGCTTGTTACAAGAAAATAATTGCTTTAGCGTACATGAGAAATCGGAAATCAAACAATAGACTGTGTGCATCCGAACTGACTTCCAAAAAACTCCACCCTACACACCCACATCAATAATGTGATAGTGGATTTGGATGTGTAATTTAATTATTTATTCAATATTCTGACTCTATTTAAGGCTGAATTTGGAATAAAATCGTAGGTATGCAATTACACAGGGTAGATTCAAAGCTTCCACATTCATTAGATAGTAGATCCACAACTCGGGGGGACAAAGGAACTGCTGAACTAACACTACACCTCATTCCCACATGTAACCTGATACGCACCACTGATGCCAAAGGCAGAGCAACACACAAACAAAGGAGCTTAGCAACTGGGGGAGCAATCGCTGGCGAGTGCCAAACTGGCCATCCTGCCAAGATATATCACCTCTTCGACTTTCTCACCTTTGCTCTTATCTTATCCTATCTTATCCAAGTCGAGCTGAACCATGCAGGGCCGTCACTGGGCTCTGTCTTTGGCAGTTTAGTGTAAATAGGCTCTTTTAGAGGGGCTCCTTATATGGAGTTACATAGGAAGAGTAGGACAGGATGGTATCAATCAGACACGAGCATGAGCAGTCACTGGCCGCAGCTGAGGCTGATAAAACTAAGTGTGGTGGTAAAAAACAAACCAGCAAAAACAGAAGTTGTGCTAAAACGGTTTGAAATTTCTATTTAGGAATGTTTTTGTTTTTTTCATTGTTTTTGTGCTTTCAGTGAACATCTAGCCAACACTTTGGGAACACTATAAAGCAAATGTATTGGTTCTGACTTTTCAAATAAGATTACAGTAATAATATGGGGTATTATTACATGATGCCAACATAAACTGCACCCTTTCCTCAAATTGTACCTTAAACACAAGGATGGCACACATCCTAAGAAAATCTTGCCATCTAACTCTCATTCGCCAAGTTATCTAAGATCCCATCTTTGTTTCAACTACTATCTTTGGTCATGAGGCCAATAGACACTTGAAAGCCAGATAGGCTGCACGAGTTAAAAAAAACACACACACAACAATGAGACCTCTACACACTCCGAACAATGGGGCATTCTTGGCTTTGTGGAGCCTCATTCCTGAGACTTTCTGACGTCAGCTGTTGTGATATATGATCGGTTCGCCGTGTGTCCGGTGTGAAGCTGACTGACTGCACACCCTGGATACAGGATGATTCACAGACAAATGTGTCAACAGCTCTCTCCTGCAGACATCTGCTGTTTGTTACAGTATCAGCCTTTCTTCATGCTGCTTTGAGACTAGCTCCAAAAAGGCATTGTAAACGCTCTGCCACCAGGTAAAGTGAAATATTAAAGTTTCATGATGTAGTAAACTAGCCTGAAGGTCAAGCCACGGGTTGAGTGGATTCTGCTGATTCATAAAAAGCAAAGATAAACCCTATTTTATTTGGTTTTAGAAGCGTTGTTTTATTGGTTCCTTGTGAGTCACATACCTACATTTCCATAGTGCTGAGTGGCTTGGTATGGGCCTTTGAATCATTGACCATTTATGGCATGCTCACACACCAAAACAACGGCAGGCTTCGATCAAAAACAGCAGCTCCTACCTACCACAAGCCAGCTGAGTACTTCACAGCCGGCGTACCATTGCAGTTCCCTGGCAACGCCTTAGTGAAGTACAGCAGAGTGTGGAGCCCCAGGCCAAAAACATCACATCCTATTAAGGCCACTTCTGCAGCAAGTCCCAGGGGACCAATGCACCTCTAATCAGAGATCCTTTTTTTTCGTTCTCAAGAATATTTTTATTGAATGGAATTAAGTGGCTACAACATCTGTGGAGTGCACAACAGATAGGCCTGCATCAATTTAACAGAGCAAATCATAAAAAAGGGGCACAAAAGGCAATTTTGACTCCACAAGCTGATGAGGTCACTATCTTATTGATACTTTTCTCACTGAACCCTGACGGTTTGCTGGGGCCATCCTAAAGCAGAAATTATCCTTTCCACGTCTGTGTATTCACATTGGGCTACCTTACGTAAATGCCGCCATCCTGTCTTCATTCACCTATATCCGCGAGTATCCTGTGGACTGTCTGCCTGCAGCCCAAAAAACTCTACCGCATGAACTGTGCGTACAGCAAGTGCGCCTACTGCTCATGCTCTAGTTCTGCACCTCTAGCTAGTTTGCCAAGTAGATGGAAAAGGAGAAGGGGAGTAAATCTGCCGTCCTTACCGGAATACAAAGACTGGAATCCATCTGGAATAGATCGGCACCGTAGGATAAAATTTGAACCGTTTGGGTGTCAGTGTAACCGGTACAAGTCATTTCTGAGACCTGGGAACTATGGGTTGTTATGGATTATTTTCACTATTAAACCATCTACATTATTTGAAGCTGGAACCATAGAATAGTTGACAATATTGCTTGAAAATTACCGGGACCAATTGATTCTGCCCTACTAGGGACACAACGATATTGTTAAAACAAAGACAAAAACCCAATCATCATACAGGTTGTAAACAAGCCAACGGTTTAGCCAGGTTTAGCCACATTTGGAACCATCAATTTCGAAAGTGTAATGACAGACAGTTCAGTGGAGAGAAACCTGCATGATCATTTATTTTCGATTTATTTTCATACTGCTACCACTATAAATGATGGCCAAACCTAGAAAAATAAGATCCGAGTTGTAATAAACCAAAATGATCATTTACAAGTTGTAATAAACCAAAATGATCATTTAAATGTTCACGGCCAAGGACCAAAATTACCAAGATGGCTAATTTAGCTCAAATTTGTTTTGTTTCTGGCTTTACTAATAAAGAATTCACAGCTTACTTAGGCCCTGAGCTTCCACTAAACCGCCTTTCCACTATAAAATGTTATGGCGCTTTAACAAAACCAAAACTAACACCTCAATACTGACTGCAACACCATTCAAAACTCAACCAAGTATTTGTCAGCCATTATAAAAGCTACTTGATTTGTCTAATTAAATGTCATTTCTATTCAGCTTGCGTTGTGGATAAAATGTAATACACCTATGGCCTGAAATGCCCCATTAAACTCCACAGCACTGTGTGACTTTCTCCGATATTTGCACCAACTTTAATTGAGTGCTTTTTTGACTGTTCATTCTGTCTGAAACGAGGGACACGACCTTGGTGCAATGTGAGATGATTACTGTGTGTTTCTTTCTGCTTCCCTGTGTGTGTGTGTGTGTGTGTGTGCATGTGCGTGTGCGTGTGCTTGTGTGCGTGTACGTGTGAGTTTGTTTGACAGCCACATTAATAGATACAGGTCCTTCGAGCCAGATGTGGCAGGAGCTCTAACCCTGATGCCTTAAAAGCAAGGGTACAGTAGACTATTGTAGCGTGTGTGCATGCAACAATACTGTGATTACCTGTGTATGAAAAAAAAAAAAGCTCAGATAAAATATTTCATTGTAAACCCACAATAGTTGCTTTCAGATCCAAACACAAGTCTTGGTAGGCTGTGACAAAGTCTCCCCAGTAAGCCTGCGTGAGCTCAGGGCAAGTTGAGCTTTCTTGCATCAGTTGAGCGCTGCGTTATTAAAAACAGTCTAACTGACAGACTCCCACACTCATTTTCTACCGGAGTTGTCGTGGCTCTGTGTTGACATCGCTCTCCATCATCCTCACAAGTATTTTTTTTTTTTTGCCTTCAACTTCCATGTCGGAGAATGTGAAGAGTGAAAGACTGCAGGTCAGAGAGGTGTCAAACGACCATAAATGGATGACTCTGTTTGTGTGTTAATCGCAATGGTTCAACGGGTCAAGTTTCACATTGGGAGGTCAGAGGTCACAGGTTAGGCACGGGTTATTGTGCATGTCAGGGGTCAACTGTTGAGGTTGAGCACACTCCAAACGTCACGACTGAACTCAGGAGAGTTTCTTTGTGTTTTTTTTTCTCTCTCTCTCTCTCTTACTCCCACAAGGGCTTTTGACCAACAATTACAGCTCAGTAAGGGCCTGTAAATGTTCCAACAGGTTAACCTTTAAAAAGACATTTAAAACAAATGACCTAGGAAAAGCTGCGTTTTTCCTCCTCTTGCTCTTTTCTTCCCCATCTCCATTAACAGTTTCCCTTGTTTTAAATCCAACCTGGAAAAGAATACTCCTGTGTCTTAAATCAATGACACAAAGTGCTCTCTCTTTCGTATCAACCCTTCTTCGACCCAAGTGAAAAAAGGTGTCGCTTGGATGACGCGTGGAAGATAGGTGCGATCCATTCACAGATTGTCAGCTACACATCAGGTTGACTCGGCTGTCAGCTTAGAGATCATCAAAATCTGTCATACTAGTTAGCCCTCTTCCTCCTCTCTCTTATCTGATGCGTCTCCATGAATGGACTTAACATTCCAAAGCGCCCATTAACGGGAACTAATCGGCCAAGTCCACGTCTGCCTATCCTGGGCTCCTTTTGTTGCAGCCTGCCCAAGTGGACACCTGAAACTGTTTGGTTTTGAGGTTGGGTGGGCAGAGGGTTAAAGAGTCTTGTGCAAGTGGAGACAAAAACAACAGTGGATACTCGGTCATCCTCTCTCCGTGAAGAAATGTTAGCTTACTGCTGATGGGTTGCCTTCGTGTAATAGTGCAGCTGTTCCTTTGTGTTTTATCAGTGATGGAACTTAAAGATCATTTTAAGGGTGCAGCTGATGAAAATGAAATGTTCAAAAAAAAAAAGACCAAGATGATATATTCAAATGGCTTTGAAATCCTAAAATGTCATAAAATAACTAAAAGTATAAACCAGAAAAACTCACATTAGCAAAGACCAGCAGATGTTTAGCATTTTTGGCTTAATATCAAAAATGATTTTCTATTGATCGACTTCAATGGCCCGACTGACAGCACTAAATATAGCTAATTTCGAGGTTTGTGTTAAGAGTCCGTTTTTTAAAGACTATGTAACATAAAGAGAAAAAATGCACATTTGTTCAATTCAGTACACACAGTGTGCTAATTTTGGCTCCAATTACTGTTACATTATGTTCTAGCATTTTATCCCATAATTGTCACTCATGGCCGCTGTTCAAAAGTTACATAGTCCTGCTTTAATTAAGTACTTGACATCGGAGCGAAAACAGCTGTATTACCAGATTGCATAGTGAGTGTAGCCAAACAGGGCCAGCAACTAATGATTATTTTCATCATAAAATACTTTGCTGATAGTGATCTGTAAATTGTAAGAGAATACATCAGAAATACCCATTAAAATGTCCCCTACAATGGACAACATAACAAGAAATTAGTTTCATCTAGAGCATTTAACGACTTTTCTAGTATCGTCTTTTGTTTCAGCTTTTCAAGCTAATCTTAAGCGGTTTGACCTTGGCCAAAAGGCTGGTGTTTGCACACGATTGGACAGTTGGACAGACAAGTTTCTCCTTGTTACCGTTCTGCCTGGCTCGCTCCTGTCTTTAGGGCTCTTCCCATGACCATAAACGGTCCTTCTGTTCAGAGATCTCAGGGTCAGGCTCTCAACGTATGGGGCGATAAGGGCTAAGGAGTTTGCCTACTGGGACCAAACTGGGCGAGCGAGAGAGAGAGAAAGGGCAGGATGAAAAAGAAGGGAGTGGTAGGAAAGAGGAGAAGAAGAGTGGCAAATTATAAACAGTACCAGGGAAGAGGGAGGGAGGGAAAGAGGGAGGAAACGGCTAGAGAACGAGATAAAGAGAGGGAAGAAAATAGGGCGGGACAGACGAAAGGAAGGAGGCAAGGAAATGAAGGGGAAGGGAGATAAAAGTGTAGTGAGGGAGCAGGAGAGAAGGGGGGAGGATGGATGGGGGGATTTGGAGAAACTAAATTAGATGAATAAGAAGAGAATTATTGACTGAAAACGTGTGCAGATCATAAAAGAAAGGAGGGTTCAGAGACGTTGTATTCTGTAAGGTGGGTAATTATAGCTTGTGAGTAAGCAATATTAAGTGGAGGTGATAGAACAAGTACATAAATACAGTATGACAGAGCAAGACAAGATGGCTGACACTGTCTCGACACAAACTCACACTTCCTTCACTGGCGTAGAGTATCAATAATTACAAAGCAAACTCAAAGTAGACAACTGAGGCCTTTTAAGGAAAGCAGCACAACACAGCATAAGAGACTTCACTCCTCACTCTCTGTCACTTTTAATAGTTTATATATAGCTCTATATAGCTATATGTTTAAATGTCTGGCACAAGTCTTCATCTCTTTCTCTCTTTTTTCCTCTTCTTCTCACATCAGTTTAGCAGGATCCTGTGCCAGCCGTTCCTGACGCTAAGCCTTGTTGTTGTCTTTTCAAATACCTCTTGTCGCACAGCTGACAAATGGCTAAGATAAGATGACAATTCCCCCCCGCGCTTTTATAAATAAACCCCTACCTATCAGACGCTTAGATGGAGCAGGGCTTTACAGTTTCTCTGAGTCGGTTTCTACTGGGTATATTAACTTATATTTCATGTGATAGCTTTTTTTTTACTGTGTAATTTTATTTTATTGTCTTAATCTACAGTAAATCTCTGTTTATATCGCCTTCAGCAATCCGTGAGATTCTTTCTATGTTTCCCCTGTTGCCCTATCATGGCCACTTTCCCCCTTAAGCTCCCCCCTGATAACGTTTCATGTCACGAAGCGTTAATATATGCCCTTTTCATAGATACATGTGCATGTACGGACCACACACATGCCCACACCACTGTGCTACAAACCGACTTGGCCTCCCTCCGCTTCTCCGTGCCTCTTCCAGCAGCAGCACAGCTCCCCACCTACATCTCCTCATGGAAAAGGTCACGCTGGACACATGACCTGCTATTTGAAGAGGACCTGGTGGATACCCAAAGCAGGCCAAGCACAATCCAATTACACCCCAGGGAGATACGGCGCATTTGCTGAACTCTGCTTGAGCGATATTCTGTTTCTCTTCGGGCGCGTGTAAAGATCCACTTACATGTTTATGGTCAGCCAGGAACTAGAATCAACAGATACCTTTTGGAGATTCAAACTCCTGCTGTGTGTTCAACTGGTACATCCAGGAGGGATAGCTTTGAGTATGATTTCAGGAAATAGTTATATCCCGCAAAGGAAATAGTAAAAAGGTAGATACTCTGTGTTCACTCATTTGTAAAAGTCAGGTGCGGTTTGACGGTGGACATCCAAAGCTGAGGAGGCTGGGCAGGTCTTAAATAAACACCAGTACGCTTGAGGGAAATTGACAACAAGGAGGTTAAAGATCGAGCTTAGTAAGGTCACTTGGTTAACCATGATGCATTCCATGTACTCACAATCTGTACTTCACTGTGTACTATTACATTTACACAAAAAAATAATTAAAAAATTCATAAATGATTGTTTTTTCAACACTGATGAAACTCTCTATTGTTGAACCTGGAAGGAGCAAAGCTTTGACACTTTTTGCTTGATAAATGATGTAAATGATTAGCTGATCATTCAAATTTGGGCCGCAACTAATGAATATTGTCATTATTGATTAATCTGCGGATTACTTTGCTTGATTAATTGTTCGTTCTATAAAATAGAGAAAAATGCCCATCATAGTCGCCTAAAAGATACCGTACACAATATTCAGAACATTAATATAGTAGCAAAGAACAATTTTCTGTGTAAAGATATGGTGGAGTAATGGTGTCCTGAGCAGAGCATGCAGACACTTTTCTTCTGTGTGTGTGTTGTAATTTGAGCTTCTCTGTTGTTTGTTGTGATAGAACCAGGTGTCTCAAACTGA
Organism: Echiichthys vipera; assembly: GCF_963691815.1. NCBI lineage: Eukaryota > Metazoa > Chordata > Actinopteri > Perciformes > Trachinidae > Echiichthys > Echiichthys vipera. Next base: position 10,762,637 of record NC_139847.1, on the reverse strand, counting down.
TCCAGTAAAGGGCCGCTGGGGCTGCAGGATTTCATTCCAACCAAGCAAGAACACACCTGATCCAAAAATCCAACTGTGTGAAGGCGATTCAGTTGGTTGAATAAGTCTAGTCAGGTGTGTTCTTGCTTGGTTGGAATAAAAACCACAGCGGCTCTTTACTGGATCAGTTATGATAGACGGTCCGGCCTCGCATGCATGTTCGTGAATGTTGCCACGAAAAAAAAATGTATAAAGTTGTTTTTTTCAACGACTAATCCATAAAGCAAAGATTTTCAATATAAAATGCAAAAGAGCAAACAATCACATTTTAGACATTGGAGCTTGAGAGTGTTTGCTATAGTTGAAAAATTACTTAACAATTAATTAACAATCAATATAATTGCCGATCTATTTTATTTCAACTGATCAAATCGATCAAGTCTTGATATTAGTGTATATTGGCTATTGGCAATGGCCGGTTGTTGTTTTGTGTGTCAGTTGTTATCATTTCATTCAGCTACTTTGATGGTCTGCCTCAGAAGAATGAGCTCCTGTTGTGCGACTCGGACAGGGTTGCCACTGCTGCGCACACACACCTGGGCGAATACATCAGCAATCTCCAGTTGCCGGGGTGATGGTGGGCGTCTGGAAATTATTAATAAATCGCCAAGCTCTACTTTGTATGATTAACTTTTGCCGAACTGCGTGCGCTCTGTCATGAAATGCTACCTTCCTGCTAATTCAAACACGCCTGGAATTTGTCACCTCACCGCAGTCATTATGAGTTAACTCCGCTTCACTACTCACTTAACACTACAAACATTCACATTACAATGGATCTGTTAAAACCATCTCACTTTTCCAAAATCAAATCTACTCTGAAGAGTCCTCCAGGTCTCTTGCCCATACAAGGCCTGGAAACCACAGCTGATGGAGACATATCTTTGACATTCGCCATGTCAGAGAGGGTAAGTCACCTCGACTACACCAGCGGGCGTTGAGTGCCACAGTATGTGAAAGCATCCAGAACACCTGATAATAAAGCTTATCAAACCAGCTCACAAGATTAGATGCTGCGGGGGCTGAAACCTGCATACCTTGTCTGCAACAAGACCATGTTTGGTGAGCACTGGTCCACAGAAGATAAACATTAAGCATCATCAAGCTGCAGTGTACAGTGATGATGGCGTGTGAGGTTGAGCGATGAAGCAAGCATGAGAAGCCAAGCTCGCTACGGCGCTTTACTGGTGCAAATCAGTGATCCATTGAGTCGCATACTACACTGTGCAATGGGGGGGGGGGTGCTGCTGTTCAGCATGTGAGAGTCATACTAACAAGGCTGTTAAAGATTGGCTCTCATAAGGTCATAGTTTATGGTTACTTTAGTGTTGTTAAGCACAAAGCTGTTTGGCATTTTCCATTCAGTGCTTCTATGAATGTTTCCGCACAGACGATCTGGACAGGAGAAGTGTTAAAAGACTGAAACACAACAGTTGAAAATGTCGCTTAGTCACTGGATCATCCATGAAGCAGTTTCATTGTTCTTATCTCAAACTCTATTTATGTGACGAGAATTAATTTAACCTCCATGAATCATGATGGGGGAAAATTGCAAGTCATACTCAGAGATTAGTCACATTATTTTTAGTCTTGTGCGTATTTTTGTGTGCACACCTGCCTGCAAAAGTATGTGTGACTGCACCTTTCCACGCTTGCTCTTATGTGTGAGTGTGAGTGTGTGTGTGTGTGTGTGTGTGTGTAAGGTGTGAGAACAGTATCCCCAACACTTGACGCTCCTCTGCATGCAACACACATCATTACACAAAAGATAAAGTGATGCTGTCTAACCTTACGTTAATTCACCAAGTAAATTTAAGTCCCCGCCGGTCTGGAAGGTTTCCAAACATTTCCACAACCATTAGATTAATCTGGCCATTACTCTGTGTGTGTGTGTGTGTGTGTGTGTGTGTGTGTGTGTGTGTGTGTGTGTGTGTGTGTGTGTGTGTGTGTGTGTGTGTGTGTGGACATCACAGAAATTTTCAAACTGGGATTGAAGAGCTAGAGCAACTGATGATGATCCTCGACTGATTATTGTCGATTAATCTGCAAATTCGTTTCAAGATTATTCCATTAAGTGTTTGGTCTATACGTCATAAAGTATCAATTACTGAAAATACTAAACGGCTATCAAAACAGTTGAGGATTGTAAGGTCATTTTCCGTCGATAATCGTCTATTAAGGGACCAATTGTTTCACAGAAAACAAAGCTGCTGTACTGACCAATGTATGAGAGGATAGTTGGAAATAAATCAAGTTATTTTAATGTTTTGTCCTCTTTGCTTGAAATGATAATAATCTTCCAGTTGAGGCAAAGACGTTGAGCCGTGTAGTGATTTGTCGATAATCAATCAACCGTTTAAAGGCAAATGCTGGTTCCAGATTCTAAAATGTGAGACTTTGCTGCTTTTCTCTGTTTAATACAACTTTGAGTTCAATATCTTTGTAGTGTGGGCCAGCATACGGTATTACAACATCAATTCAATTCACAGACAAGATAAGTGTCAGATTATTTGTTAATCTATGTTGACATTAATCATTAGTTGCAGCCTGGGGGTCATGTGCTGGTACATACAGTATACAGGCTCTGATATACTGCAGTACCACACTGAGTACATAAGGTCACAAGGTGAATGAACCGAAACTCTCCATCTTGTTTCCAAGAAGTCAGGTCTCTACTCTGTTTCTCATTGCTGCGGTGCTACAGTTACTCCCTGCATCCATAGTTACCTCAACAGTGGACCAAATATGGTATTACATCAGGCAGGGTATGTTTGGCTATTCAGTTACAAAGTGACGAACAGTACACTGAGCCTTAATCGAATTGCTCCAAGAGAAATATCTGATATAATCCAATATACCTTTCTTACATCACTTGGCTGCGGATGTGTGGAGCTCTGAAATAACAAGGCTGTCGTCTGACACGGAGACAGCGCCGTGCCAAAGAAAACCACCTCACGCAAAAAGCACAACTTATTTACAGAGAAAGAGGTATTATGCATCCGGACTGTACGATGTTCACAGAGGAAGAAATTGGGCTCTTATTTGGCATGTTAGAGAGAAAATACTTTTTCACCATTTGGCTCACTTTTTTTTGTTGCAAAAACGATGGTGTGTTAAGGTGTAATTAAGTCATATTGGCGGAGAGGCTACTCTTGCCTGACTGTAATGCAATAGGTCTGGGTAACAAAGACTTATTGCGTACATGTTGCAGCAGCAGTTGTTTGAACTTCAATTGCTCCCTCAGCTTCAGTGAAAACTAATTTGCTCCTTGGCCCTGAATTCCCTTTACTAGCGCTTTTCAGTGTTGTGTGAAGTCTAGCTTCATGGTACAGTAAGCCAGGACTGGCAACACTTTAGTCTGTGCAGGTAACTTATCATTATATCCGCAATATAGGTATTCAAGGACTACGTATTATTCATTTATCAATGATGGAGTCCTGCACTGTTTCTTACTTTTTTGTGGGTACATAGTGTAAAAAAAGAAGAAAGAAAGAAGCACGCCCCCAGTATGATAGTTGACAAATATGAAAAGAGAAAAATATGATAAGTGTTAAACAAAAAATGAAGGGGATATTAGATGGCAGGTGCACACTTTTGTTAATTAAAGAATGTTACACTCCCTTTAGGGTAACCAGATAATAAATGTTATGAGTGCGCAATAAAGTAGGTCCAATAATATAACACTTGCAACTTTTACAAGGTAAGACACTCGGTTGCAGCACATAAAATGTTCCACTAGACAGTTATTTTACACCACTAGAGAAAGCTCATATGAATGCTATAGTGATACAGTAACAAAGTAGGCTATGGTGGTCGAAAAACACGCTATTGATGTATTGATAAGACGTCGTTGCGGGTCACGGACCGACCTATTTTAATGAAGACAGCAGGTAAGTGCTCTCGTGCGGGTACGTACCTCCTCTTCGTGGTTGGTGAATTCACTCTGCTCGTTTTCTTTCTCGGTTTTGTTGTTATTCATTCTGAGCCGGACTCTTTTCTCACTTTCACTCGGACTGTCTTCTTCTTTATTTTCGTTTCTGTCGCGCTCTGTTCGTTTCCGGGACCCAATTGTTATTTGGTTTTGTTTTGGGTTTTTTTGAAAGAAAAGCACCCTCCGACAGACAACAGTCCGCGTGCGTCCGCCTGTCCTACTGACCCGAGCTTCCCACTAGTTTGGCGACATCAATGATGCGGAAAGATTTCTTTGTTGTTGTTTTTTTAAGAGGGAAAAAGTCAGCTGGGAGTGCTGCTGTTTCTGTGCGGTCGGTGTATTCCTCAGCATTCCCTGGAAAGCTTCTCCGGAGGCTCTTGTTGCTGTTCCCCCGAATGAAACACGGTAGATGTTCACTGGACTGCGCTGCAGGCAAACTTCTCTCTCCATCTCCGCGTGAGGGAGGGAGAGAGGGTGGGGTTTAGGGTGGGGTAGTGGGAGGGATGCACCGTCTACGGCTGGGCTTCGTCAAGTTTTATCAAGTGCTGTTCAGAGCTCCAGTGGAAAACCAGTGGCAATTACCAATCGCTTTTTAAGAGCAGCTGAATGTTATTTTAGTCACTGCAACATTCCTGCAATAGTTATTAGGCTACAGTGTGATTTCTATCCTGCCCTGGCTTATGCTTTAAAACAAACATTCATCTTTTATACTTCTACACTGTACACAGGGTACTTATACCATACATTGTTTTAACCATGAGTGTCACGTCCTGTTTGAGTGTAAGGCTACGTTTACGCGGGGCCGGCTATTTTCATAAAAACCGACATTTCACCGTCTATGATTTCAAAAATAACATCGTGCAAATCTGTGCGTTTTCACAAAAAAATGTGTTTACACGAACCCGTGTAACTATGCCGTAGAGAGCATGCTAATGGCAGTGTTTAGAGAAGCTCAAGCCCACGTTAGCCAATGACTCATGATCACAACAGCCAAATGAAAATGGAAACAAAGGTCGCACCTGTGACGCAGGGGCAAGTTCTGGGGCATACTCTGACGTCGGCTGCCGGGAACTTTGTTTTTTTTTTGTTTACATGCAAATGTGAGACCAGAGTTTTTAGAAAGAATCGTTTTCAGAAAGAATCGTTTTCAGAGAGGCGAATTATCCATTTGCTTTTCCACAAAGGTCACAAACGCAGGGAAAGGTCTCTGTTTTCAAAAATAACCTTGTACGTGTAAACGGGGCCTAATAATATAAATGTAATGTATTATAGAAATAAGTACCTGCCAAATATTATGTTAAAGCTTGAATATGTAGAATCTTTATTATAAAAGCTGTATATTTTAAAAAAATTAAAAAAATACCCATATACACAGAATGAAAGTATTTCTTTCCCATAAAAAAATATATTTAGTCTGAATTAATATTTTTATCTTTCTTTTTTGACGGGTTTGACAATGACTTTCTGTCATGTTTTGTTTCCATTGTAGCAGCCAATAGCGGCCGGCAGGGTTGCCAGGGTTGTCTGTTGTTGGGCTACAGAAACAAGGAATCGTTTTGAGTTGATCGCTAGCTAATCCATTACACACCACTCAAAGAAAGACTTTCAGTTGAAGACTGGCCAACGTTAAAACTATTGTAAAATTAATTGATTAGTCCAAATTAGTCGTTACCCTGTATGATTCATCACTGACATGGAGCGGGCTGATCAAACGAACCTAGCTTTTAGTCTGCATTCCAACTCCAAGTTTATTAACTTCTGGTCAATAGACACCTGATGCCAAAACATTGCATTTGTAATCTGACTAATCTGATTACTATGATTTTACAGGGCACATATGGCTTACATTGTAACTTAAGAGTTATTTCTGTTTTTGTATGCCTTCTTTAAATGTATTTTATGAGGTACTTTCCTGGGAACATTCCATACAATTTTATTTACATGTGAACTTGAAAAGTCACGTAATTTTTCTATATCTCAACCTGCTGACTGTTTAACCTTCAAGCTGCATTACATGCTATCAGTTTCGGTCATAAATCTGGCATCACAAGCTGTACCCTGCACAGTCAGGAGTATTTTCTCTTTCTCTCTCTGTCTCAACCTCTTGAAATGTAGCCCTCAGCATAATTCATCATCTGTAAAGAGGTACAGAGCGGTAGACAATTATCAACCTGACTGTTTAATACATTTCACGTGGCGTGGCTCTTGGTTTATCACTTCGTGGCCCCTCCGAGTAGTTTTGTGGTTTCGGTACATCTCCTCGCACACTGATTACGAATATTTCTTTCTGGATTTACAAAGGCCGTGGCAGGTTGTGCATGTAAGGAGGTACTGGAGACAACACCTACATTGCTCAAGATTTTGTATATGATAACAAGCTGCGCTAATCCATTGTGAGCTCACCCAAGACTATTTGATTTATTACCTTCGAGTTGGGCAAAAGCCAGGCCCTGGAGCTATGGAAGTGATGTCTCAACAACAGTGGAGATGAGCAAACACTCAAAAGTTTGGCGCACCTATTATTGTCTACAGTGCAGGGTGCAAAACAGCCTTAAAAGCAGCGATCAGGTGACAAGGCAGCCCTTGAACGCCCCCCCCCCCCCCCCCCCCCACAGTTTCAAAACATTTATTTTGAGCAACTGCCTCTCTTTGTATTTCGCGATGAAAAGTTCAAGAGCTGACAGTAGTGGAGACTTTGACTATATGTTGCATGACATTTATTGCGCGGGACAGACGCTCGCTTTTTATGACAGCCAGTGCAGAAAACAGAGCAAGTCACTTTTGCTGAACTTGCACCTCAAAAGCAACAATAAAAAGGAAAACCAGTCATTGTGAATCGGTCGCAGAGATTTCTACTCTTTCCCCTCCCAGATCATGTCTGTATCAATTACACTGCACCTGAAGCATACACAATGAAGGAGGGACATGGCTGATTCTTTTATGCTGATGAGAAGCAGTTTGAGATGAGGAAAGAGGGAGGAGGGTCTCGGAGTCTTCGAAGCAGATAAAAATGGAAATGTTCCCCTTGCTGCTCAACACCCCTGTATCAAAGCTTACTGCTGGAGTCTGGGGAGCAAGGGGGGGTAGGAAGGAGGAGGAGAGGGTAGGAGTCGGAGAGGGAGAAAAGGGGGAGATGTCCCAGCTGTGTTTGACAGGTCTCAGGGCTGAGCTGTGTGGTCTGATGCTCGGAGAGGGAGGGAACAAAAAACACACAGAGACACACACGCAGAGTGGGGGAAGGAAAAGAGGAGCAGCTAGGAGACAGTCTGGTCACGGTGTCCTGGCTAACATGTCAGGGAGCTTTGACACGGTCCAGCCTTACATGAAGATATCTTTGTGTTATCCAGACACAGCTAGTTTAACAAGATGCAGTAATGTTGGCTGGTTAAGGAAGTGAGTTGAATGTTTGATAATTTCACATTATGGACAGGAATAGGTTTGGGAAATGTGCCTATTTGCTTTCTTGCGTGAGGAGATCTACACCAATGTCATGATTGTTCACTGAAGCTACAACCAGCAGCTGGTTAGCTCAGCTTAGCATTAGTATCCACGGGCCGGATGCCTGGGTCCGTATTCCCATAAATAAATCTAAAAAGGCTTAAAGTGGCTCCTGATTTAGGAGTCATTCTTTTTTTTGAGAAATGAGTGTGTCAGTACTAGTTTTAGGACTTTAGTCAAAGAGTATTTCAGAAAGCCTTTTAGCACTAAAAGCAACTCCTTGATCTAAAGTAGTCAAGATGACTCCACAGATGTCCACGGACACAGAACACAAAAGTATGCCTGAACCTTAACTCCCAAAAGACTATAAACAGACTTGCTAGCAATTCTTACCTTTCTGGCATTTTCACCCTTTTCTTTTGTAAACTTTGAAACTCATCGATATTAAATTCTCAACAAATTTCTGATCAAAGTCTGACCAATCATTTTATTCGGTCCGAATAAGCTGCATGGTTATCGTCACATATTTAGCATAATGTTACAAACATTAAAGTAGAAATCTTCTCTATATATAACGCCATAATGTTTAACCGATCTTTAAGACATCTATTGTTATTGCTATTGTTGATCTATTTGTTGCACAGATAACAATCATTTCAACTATATTGCAAGACCCTCTGCTGGCACAAAGGCAGGGCCGAGAAAAAAATCAGTTGATCCAACATCATCTTCTGGATCACTGACTCATAGCAGAAAAGCCAGCTTGATATGAGCACAAAAACACAAATCTATCATGACACAATGTCGATGTATTGACCGGTGGTGGATCCCTGAGGAAGGACCCCCGCGGTTTTTGCAATCTGCTCAGTCTGCAGTCAGATTAGAGATGTCTTGCTTTTCCCCTTTCACTTTTTCTTCGCATTCCTGCAACTCAGTATCAAAGCAAACTCCTCACCACTGCTCTCCATGGTCACTAACTTCCTCCAAAACAACCGAGAAGAAAAAAATTGCAGTAGAACAATGTTGCAATCCATCTAGAGGTCATCTGTAAAAGCAACAGGCCTGCATGTAGCCCTGACAGCAGCTCTGGGTTTGGCAGAGCAACACACTTCACCCTTTTGAGTGATGTGGGGTAAGTGGCTCTCATTGGGCTTAGAGCCAGGCCATTCCATTCCTTTGACTTACTGATACACAGCGTCCCTCCCTTATGCTTAGTGGCCCTTGATCTTCTTCTAAGATCACAAATGAGCAATTTGTGGTCAGATTGACCCACACTAATTGGCCCAGAGAGGCTTGGTGCTTTGTTTGAGTTTGCTTCACAACCAAAGCTCTGTTTCTTCAACCTGTGTGTGACATAGAAATCATATTAAATGACATTACCAGCTCTTTTTTTCATTGTCTAGGTTGTTCTCTTTCCTTTCTACCATTTCAAGCGTGTCTGTACAGTCTGCGGGGATAGGATGCCATTTGCTGCAATAAATTCCTATGTTTTAACAAGACTATGAGTCTACAGCCATGCTAGCAGCTCTGAGAGGCTGTACTTATGAGCTACGGTAGATGCTAACATCAACTTGCTAACATTCTTACTGTCCAATCACAATGCTAACATACTGATGTTTAGCAGGTAAAATGTTTACCATCTTAGTTCTAGCTTGCTAACATTAGCAAATTTGGTCTACGAATCAAAGTTTGGACAAAAAACATTTTTGATCTGATGATGATGCTAGAAAGAAAATCAGGGGCGCACCAAAGTTGCTACCATTAATCCTGAGTTGGATATGAATGTCTGTATTAAATTTAATGGCAATCCATGCAACAGTTTTCGGGACATTTCATTCAAAGCCACAAATGTCAACCTCATGGTGGCGCTAGAGGAAAAGAAGGGGATCACCAAAGTCAGTGGGTTTCATCATCTGGGAACATGAACATCTGTACTATGAACTGTATCAAATATGGACGTAGTCTCCGTGACCATCACCCATAGGTTTCTGAAGAGCAAAAATGGAATACAGTTGCTATGAATGGAAACTGTACTAAAAGCTTTCATGGTTCAGGCAGAGAAAGAGTTGAGTAGGGGAAGAGACCATGCTAAGTATGTCTCCTAGGCTTACCATTCCCAGATGTTGACACAGGTCTATGTAATGGACTATAATGTTACCTTTGAATGCTTTTGAGTGGTCCTAAAATGTATTGAAGCAGTCAAAGGAAAGAACGTAAAGGTACGTCTTCTCTGTTGTTGTGCAGTGTGGAACCAATAAAAGGTTAAACTTTAAACCCTGAGGTCTTTGTCTTTCCCCCGCCTTTAATCTTTATTGAACAATGTGTGTGTGCGTAAAAAACAAATGTGTATTTGCTTCCTACTGTTCTCTCTGTGTTTTTCTCTGTGTATTTGTCTGTACTGACATTGTATTTAAATCTTGTACCACCAAGATTTTCTTTTTGCTACATCTTGTACTTGTCATGTCAAAACCACAAGTGCATCCTCTTGTGAATATGGTTATCTGTATAGATTTTCATGGCAATCCATCCAATAGTTGCTGACATTTCAGTCTGGACCAAAATGGTGCACCAATCGACAGACACTCCCATTCACGGAGCCATGCCGCTACCGTGGCTAAAAAGGCCTGACGTCCAGTGTTTCAGGGTCCCTGTTGTGATGAAATTAATTATATCTGTGGGATTGCAATGGAAGTCACTGCGGCCTATAGGTCACATTTCACTTTTTAAAGGTGGAATGGACCTGGAGGCAAAGGTCAGCTGTCAGAAAGCTTTTATCCTCTTTCCAACTGGTGGCCTGGTTGACCATGACCGACTGTGGTGGACTACACCCAGACTTGAACTGTATACTGCTGGAAACACAGACCATAATAGTGTATCCTTTTTTTATAAAGTCATAGTTTGATTTGACTATACATGGTGGAGAAATGTGAGTTTCAGTCACATTGTTACACCAACTTCCTCAGTACCCAGTGCAAAATAAATCTCAAACTACCCTCTTTGTTTATGATAAGATATTATTGACTCTTCAGAGAATGCTGCTTATTGTAGCAAAAGCCAAATATTGACTTGAGATAATCCTATGAAAGGAAAAGCAAATACCACTGTGATGTACAAGTCCCTTTAACTCGCGAATGGAAGCTGGATAATTCAGTTTCACAACAGTACAGTAACGGAGGGGTATAAATAACTGCGTCCAAATATAGAACAACATTTGAACTTCCTCTCAAATTCCTGCCATGAGTTGCTATCATCATAGCCATTTTGCCTCTCTAAAAACCTAGCGCTTATTAAAGGCCACACTTGCCCCCCCATGAGGCCCTTGTCACTCTCCACATCCGTGCAACTGTGCCCAGCATCTGTCTTCCTTGTCATATTAAGGTAAACTGACGCTTTGGCAGCACCCAAAAATAAGAATGATGGTTGTGAGGAAAAAAACAGAACAAGTGAGAACAGAAAGGAGCCTAGACGTGGCCTCGGCTGCACTTCGCTGCTGAAATAATTAGCCCCTGGTTGATGTGGACTCCTTGTGGGACTCCACCGTGACATGTTCAAATGAGTATTGGCAGCATGCGACACCAGCTGTGGGCCTCCTACAGGGAGCTGCTGTACTGTGCAGTGCCCTGCCCACTGAGCACGACACAAAGCCTTCAAACTCTGAAGACCAAGAGCATTGGCCTTGAGCTTTTTTACAGCTACAAGAGTTTAAAGGAAAACAACTGCAATAGCTGAATGTTTTTATGCCAGGTGTTTCAGACTGTTATGTGCCACTGGCTCTCCATCACACACATCTATCCGCACCCAAATCTGCAAGGCTGTGGCACAGATGGGAGCACCACCCAAGGGGCTCAGATGTGAGGAGGGGAGCACCAGGCATTATTCAGGACCATGCTGCAGTAGAAATGCAAGTTACTACCCTAGCCGTGTCAATTATAATAAACCAGGCTCTGTGTGGAATTCCCATGGCACTGATTTGGCAACCCCAGTGCGAGGGCACAGGACTAGCTACCACCAAATCTAAGATAGGGAATACCACACCCAGAGTTATCTATGTAGGCATAATTGGTGCTATTTGCACTTGGTAAATCAGCTGAATCACTAATGCATGTCATTTGTCGTGACTATTTCAGACCCATAAACTTGATTTTATGACTATTTTTAACACAAGAAACATATCATATTGATATATTTAGTCCGATTATTAATACATGCCATTTTATATCACCTGATGAAACAAAGCCTTCAGAGCAGACTACAGAACAAACAAACAGCTGCTCAATAGTCCCTCCTTGTGGTCAAATATAAAATAATTTGAGTAATATGAGCTGAAACACAATTTTATAAGAATCTTTATTGCAATCTTTTTGTACCTTTATTGGAACAAATATAAATACATATGAGCATGATTGATTTACATTACAATGGCAATGGCACAAGAGATTTACTATTTCAGGTCCAAATGTGTCATAAATAGTTGTAATATGGATCTGAAAGCAAAAGTGCAAAACCAGAAATTGTCACGTGTTTAAGAACAAAGAAATGTGATGTGAGTGTGTGATGGCCGTTTCATTGCCAGAGGTATTCCATTAAGGAACTACATTAAAGTGAAAGACAAGTGCAAGTTGAGGGAATTGAGTCAGTGTGTGGTGCGGATGCTTGCAGGAGGTACAATCCCTCTGGATCCAACTTCATGTTAGTTTCTCACAGGTGTGCTGTTTCCTTTGACCGTCTTCTTCAGGTGGTGATAGTTGGGCAGAATTTTCATGAGGAAGTCGAGCTGCAGAGTCTGAGGCTGCGAGATAAAAATAAATAAAAAATCCTTTCCCGGTTACACAAACCTGCACACAAGCAAAAGTTTGTGACTCGCAGGCATAAACAAGCATCGACAGAGACTGACCTGTGGCTTTTCACTCTGCACACGGCGGCAGTTTGAACCGTACACAACCGTGTTCTCTGGCAGGGCCTCACACGTGTTGACCTGGCAGCACGCGCCAATGATGCATCCACTGGTCAGGATCACGTTTCTACCAAGATCAGCTGGGATATAATATGAGCAGAAAGATGCATTTTCTTAGAAAAATACACTTAAGGGATATGGAATTTGGGATTGGCCAATCTGATGATATCCCCTGTTGGACAGAATAAATGGATCAACTTCATCATACTGTTTATGCCATCTATAGTAGTATGTCTGGGTCATCTGGTTCAGAAAATCTACTATGATAGTGTATACTTACCCTTAGACTCAATCACATTGTTGTCTCCAATTTTCAAAGCTTGAGAGACTGTGACAGAATCATTAAGGATTCAAACCTGTGAATAGGTGGTGGAAGAAGTACTGAGGTCCTTTATTTTAGTAAAAGTACCAAGACAATAATGTAAAAAATACTACATTATATGTAAATGTGTTTTACTTGAAAATGTTTCTGACGGAAAAGTATAGTAGCTATAACTTATACCTATTCATATTCTATCAGTAAAATGTATCAAAATGAAAAGTTCTCATTAGGCTGACTGACTGCTGCCAAAGTGTTGTATTTTTAGACTACATTATATTGTGCTGTTGTTTTCACTAGCATTTCATGTTGTAGTTTGTAATTATGGAGCCAAAGGTATGTAAACATAACATAAACATGTATTTTTTTTGTATGTCAAAAGTAACTATAATTCAAAAAGTATAAAACATTTTATTTTGCCATGTAGTGGAGAGAAGTTGGAGTAAAACCAAAAGAAAAGAAATACTTACGTAAAGTACAAGTAGCCTACCTCAAACCTGACTTACTGTAAATGGACAGTTAATCCAAAAAATAAAAAACAAATACACATAGATGTCTGATTTCACTTGAATATAATGGAACTATAAGAAAATTAATTTGCTAATCCGCAGACCTGGTTGTGAGCAGTTTTCTGGGCACTATTTTCTTTCTACCGAACTACACTCTTACAACCGTATCACCACGCAGATGTAAACATCAATGGGCTGTAGCACGAAGCTAGCTCCGGTGAACTCACACCAAAACAAGCTAGGTTGGTAAATAACACTACAGGTAAGAGGAAACAATTGTATTTTTTATTTTGGGGTGAACTGTAGGGTAAATGTAGAGTACTTAGTAACTTCCCACCACTATGAATTAGTAGGCTATTTTTTAAAAGAGAACATATATTGACCATTATAACCATATGCCGAGTGGGACATTAACAGCTGGAATAAACTTATCACTGCTCTCTGGTGGACAAACTGTAGGTTTATAAATGACCTCAAACACGTCTTTTGTATTTCTGTAGACACATTCAGTCACATGTCCATACTGTTATAAGTATGTAAAGGATACCACATCCAACTTCAAACACATTATTGGCCCCAATTGTCATGGTTTTTGGCTCCACTCCCTCAGTGTCTGGCATGATATTCTCTGGATAACTACAGACAAAAACACATAGATAAGGTGAAACTGTGATGATCAGACAGGGAAATTATGCTGTAATAATAATAATAATAATAATAATACACACACTGCAGCCTACCTGTTAATAATAAGAGCCTGCTCCTCTATCAGATTACCCTCTCCAATGATAATAGGCCCTGCCTCTGCTATGATCCGTGCTTTGGGGTGGACAACTGTTCTAGCACCTGTAAAAATGCAAACATGTCGTGTCTTATTGGAGCATACAGCTGCTGGATAAGAAATGAGACAAATGGGTGCTACTTATTAGTTAAAAGCGATTCTCACCAATGGTCACGTCTCCTCTTATTTCGCTTTCAACACACACAACAGCTCCGGATGCAACTTTAGCACTGCGAGAAAATGGATTATAAAATAATAAAATTAATGAAACACTATTACTATTAAAGCTGCATCACAGGCAGAATAAAAAGCTGATCATCACTGGACTGTTACAATGTCAGCAAAAAAGTATCTTGGTAATTACTGTCTGTGCGACCTATATATAAATAAGGGTGTTGCCACCGGTGATTTTGCAGGATTGTTATTATAAGTTTAAACGACATTTTTTTTCTTAGAGCTTAAATAACTCATAATATAAAAGGTTAACGCCGATCAAATGTAGTTATCTACCTTTTCTGTGCCATGATTTGCTTGGCGTCTGACATCCTCGCGATGGTGAATAAATATATCGATAGTTGATTATTAATCCTGGTTCAGAGTTGGAGCTCAGGGTTGATTACGTTTGTCTGGAAAATAAGTAAGCCTGGGATTGTGCTGCCCTCTACTGTATTTTTATGGATACTGCAATGAACAGGTGTTAATATGTTTAAACGATAACTAACCTGGCCACACTGAATATTTATCTTAAGCAACAAAGGAGTTTTACATCAATTGTATCTAGGTACAGGGCCTATAAATCACCATTCATATTCATAAACTGAAAGTAATATCAATATACTATTTCTGTCTTTTTTTTAACTGAATTATTCCATTTATTCATTTCACTACTGTATAGTGTATATACAGTATACAATATATACACGTGCCACACATGGACCTGGTTATCTGAATGAATAAATACAAAAATAGAAAAAAAAATAGCTTGAATATACTGTAAAATGACTTTATGTTTTTGATATAGACCCTACATCTTTTACTCTTATTGCAGTGTCACCATGTCTCCTGCAGGGTGCATTAAATACCAATGAATGGGAACAGATAGAGCTGTTAGAACAAATCAGTTACATCGACTAAATGTGCTTTTGGAGGAAAATCACACCGCTTAATATCGCTCTCTCTCTCTTGGTGGTAGTGTAACTAAAATAGTTTAGTTTCTTCTATTAATGGCCTACTGAACCCGCATATCGCTTCCAAATGCCTAGTAAAAAGGAGTCAGTCAGAAAGAAAATTTCACTGATGTGATAATAAAAGTGACCTCTGTTGCAGCAGCAGGTGGCCGCTTATTCTGGCCGCATAATCCCGTTTTAAACAGTTATTTTAACAAATGCATTCCCTCCTAAATGGGATTTGAATTGTGTCAAGTCGACCAGAGTTCACTATAATAAAACAGGAAATTGAACAATACCCTGTTTTCGGAATAAAATATATACTTGCCTTGTATGTTAAAAAAAAAATCCCATTAGTGCTCCTATTATACGGCCTTATCAAGTTAATACTTTGGCTATAGTCTTGTATGAAATGTAATGGTTCCTTCTGTTAAACTGAATGTGAAAAATATCTTCTCCCATGGTGGAACGTTATCAAGTTCATTTCCTACTTAAATATTTACATTGTATGCTACTTTTTACTTCTACTACACTACAATTTAAATGAAGATATTGTACTTTAACAGTCCCGTTTATTTATCTCACAGCTGTAGTTACTTTTCACTTACAAAAAATATTATCAGTTTATAAATTATGATACATCCTTACAGATTAATCTACCCCTCACTGTATAGGCCTATTACTAAAGGGCACATACTCCTTCACGACTGAGACATATTCCTAAAGTATTATATTTTTAGAATTGATTGGGGTTATCATAATTTTTTTTTAAACAGTAAAAATAAAGAGCCACTTTTCAACCTCATCATTAAAATACCAATTACGCATTAAACACCGGTTTGGGTGTATATATATACATACCAGTCGTGATCTTTATTTTGAAATGAAGTACCGGAAGTATCACTCCTCATTCTGTCCGTTTGACGCTGGTTGAGTTTTGAAGGAGAGCGAATCGTCTCCTCAGCTTCTTGAACCAAAAGTGAGCAGCGGACGGAAGCACCTGAACCTGCCTTTTTTAATTACATTGTCGCTTGTTTGAAAACTAGTCAATAGTCCAAATACAGCTTAAAATACCCTTAAAGTACTGTTAATATGTAGGTAAAAGAATTCGGACTTGTTTAAACCGTTGGATAACTGTATTTCTTTTCCTGAGCTCGCACACCGGGGGGCTGACTTTGTGCGGTTTAAGCTCTTTTCCCCCCGCAACTTTGTGGAAATATGTAACTGTGATAAATGAACCTGTAACATGGAGCAGTCGGCTACTCTCGACATAGAGACGTTGAAGGTAAGCAAACAATGGCGAAAAAGTGCATCTTTGACCATAATTGAGTTGACACAGTTGATTGGTGGAATGGGGGATAGTTTTGACCCGTTATGCTGCAGCAAAGTGAGTTTTATTAACAAGCCAGGAAGGAAATTGATGTAAGTATGAATAATTATAAATCTTGATACTGTATTGTTTTATTCATCAGTCAAGTTCCTCCTCTCTGCAACAGGTGCACCCTCTGTTTCAATTGTTCCCTTAAAAAAAAAGCTCAGCTAATGCAGGATGAACGTCTGCAGTTTTGCGGTGGTTGCTTCTCTTTCCAGGAACATGATGATTAATAACCGCTCATCTGCACTCAAACACCTACTTGAATTCTTTACATGATATAGGCGCCCTCTCCCTTTTGCACTATATGCCTCATATTCTATGCATTCTCCTCTTCAAGAATCACAGTAATGTGACAGCCTATGAATATTCTGCCTGCATGGTTTTCTCATTATCATTCCAGTCTAGCAAGGGGAGGCAGTAACCTCTGGGTACAGTATGTGCATCTTGTCTTCGTGCTGCAGTGCAAAAGAGCAGCTCGGTGTCAGAAACCCACACAGCACAGCTACTGTTTGGCTATGCACTCAAATCCATCCATTGGCCTGCTACACACACACACACACACACACACACACACACACACACACACACACACACACACACACACACACACACACACACACACACACACACACACACACACACACACTCAAACACGCACTGAGCTTAGTGGTTAAGTCAGGTTTATCAGTCAAGAAATCACTCCTGCTTACACCGGCTCTGATCCAGCACTTCCTACTTAGTGACAAGTCTGCAAGTTCAGTCTTTGAAGCTAATTTGTCATGTTTTTTATTTTAATCGTTGGAGGGCTACTTCAAAGCATCCACTCATCTTCTCTAATTAAAACGGAGGCTTTGTTAAGAATGCTTTATGGCATTACTTTTTGTTGATAATGCGCTGTGGAGTCTGGCACTTCCCCTGTGCGTTCGACTGATGAATGCAAATGATGCCTATAAGGTTGCGGTCCAAAATGGCCCCGTTGCTCTCTCCAAGGATTTGCTAGGGATTAGCAAGGAAAAGCTAGTGTCCTGTGGAGAAGTGACTGTCTGTTTACATCAGCAGTTTGACGTCTTCTTCCCCCTGCCAGAAACATCATGAACACCTAAAAACAAAAAAAGACTTTGTCTTTAATGAACAAGGGTTCATACTTGTATTTTAGGTTACTAGTAGAAAAAATGCATTATTTTTTTCAAACTGTTTGTCTGGCTATACTTGTATTTAACCTCTGTCTGAAACACTCTGTCTTAGTGCCTGTCTCTTTAAGCCCCCCTCCGTAAAAGGCTCTATCTTTTTGTTCAGAGTTCTGGGTCTTCTTCATTTGCGTCTCTTCCCTGTCATTGCAGACGGGGAGTGACTGTAACAGCACTGTTGCAGCAATTTCTACCCATATATAGTATAGTTGTGACATCACAAACATGCAGAAGTCCCGATAGCTCCGTTAAAGACAGTTCCTGAATATAGTTTGTGTGCGTTTCTTTGTAGATTGAGTGTTTGGATGCTTTCACAGTATTTATATAGAACTTTTTACCATATGTATTTAAAAAAAAAAATTTTTTTTTACACCCCTGGTCCTATAATCGTACAAGATACAGTCATGAAACCTTACAGGAGTGTAGTGGAGATCAAAATGAAGGTCGAGGTTGAAGGCCCTTAGCCCGATTCGGTTTAGCGGCTGGTGTAATCCCATCGCTAGATGGTCTCTAGTTTGATGTTTCTTTTATTTAAGAAGGGACAATGCACAATAAATTACATGAGCTCTAGAGTACAACATGTAAATGTGCCTGTAGCCATACAGGCCGGCTTTCATCTGCACTCCCTGGAAGGTTGATCGCATTAAAATCAAACATGCAAGAGCACATGAACACATAACCACAGACAAAAGCATACAGTAAGCGTATATGCAGTAATCACAGATCCTTGAGCACAAATATTAATACACATAAGCACAGACAAATCATATAAAAGCACATAAGCAGTGAGCACAGACAAATAGGCACATACAAAGCTTAAAGTGCACAAACACAGATAAACAAGCACATGGAGACATGTAGGCACAGATAAATAGTAAAACAAGGACCATGACTGCACGTTAACATGTTTGATTGTCCAGTAACCTCTGTTTTGTCATTTTGGAGAAACAGTTGAGAGATGTGATGTTCCAGGTATGTGCTACTGGATAGGAAAACGCTGACTGCCCGAAGGTACTTTTTCCACTGTGGTTTTTTACAATGCCCTCTGGTACTCTCTCTGGTTGATGAGTTTGGATTTTGTTTAATGAATTCATTAAGCAGAGGGGGGTGGCGGGGGTAAGTAAAATACCTGCAAATTTGATCATGTTTTCCCAGTTTGGTAAAGCCTATTTAGCTAAAAGTGAACAATGATAAAATGAGTTTGAATTCTCGTTTTTATGATCAGCTGGTAAGTGGTTCATATGTGAAAGAATCATGGCATTGATGTACACCTTTGAGGCCATGGCAGTAAAAATGTTTTTACCTTGCCTCAAATTTGCCAAATGAATTCATTTCTGTTCACAGCTTTTTTAAACTTGTGTTTTGAATGTCAGTTGTGAATCTATTATACCTAAATATTTAAACGTGCGCACTGATCTGGTCTTCCCTGCGACTAAAACATCTGGCTCTTTGCTGACATTGAGGCATGACATTGAAAATTAGTTTGCTAACCAATTTGAAATATTGACTATTGAAGATGATAGTTTGCTGCACTTAGCATGGAGATATATGACTGCATTACCATCATGCAGCTGACAAGTTACATTAGGCGATCAAACTTCAGATAGGTTAATATGAACATTAATTAACAGTGGACACCAATATAATCATCAACCATTTACGAAGGTTTATATTCAACATAAACGCATTTCTTCCTGTCTGTAAGGTATGATTTTATCACATTAGGTGAAAAGTTCAGCTTTGATTACTTTAATTAGAGCCTCATGATTGACTGTATCAAAAGCTTTCTTTAGAGCAAGAAAGACGGTCCTTACCACGCCTCCTTTTTTCCAATTTAGCCGTAATATTTTCTAGAAGAAAACGTTAAGCCCCCCCTCCCAACAAAGCCCAGTATGCTCTTTCATGAAAGTGTCATCAAAAGCAGAGCTGCTTGTAACAGCAAAAGCAAATTCTCTCTGAAAACCCATCTTCAAACAGTCTGTTGTTCAGTCTTGTTGACTGTGTGCTCTGAACAGCTGCGACCTTTCCTTGTGCTGGACTTATCGGAGATCTTTGATCTCCAGTCTCATACCTACTGTCGAGTTTCCTTTGTTGCTTTCAGCTGAAGGAAGTGTTATGACATGGCTCGACAGTAACAGTTCATTTGTAAATTTAGGGGTCTTTTATGTCAAATTTTCCTATTAATTTGAAGTATAACTGCATAGTATCTTAATTACTCAAAATATAAGGCTATTGTAAGGCTGCCAGCCTGGCAACCACTTTTAAAATGCTAGTTTTGAGCCATAAAGGGCAACCGCACTGCAGAAGGTGAAGCCATTGACAAGCTCCACAGCTATTGTGACTCCACCAGAGATGACGGAGCCACAAAAAATGGATTTCACATCTAGGTGCAGCAACTATTGACAGCAGCACCCTCACACACATTCTTGATTGTCTCATCAACAAAAACGGAAATGGTTACATCAATGAGTTGCACATTTGAGGAGTATAATTGGTTTTCCCTGTTACTGTCACGTATTCAGACTTCTCTGTCTTTTTGATTGGGCTTTCTGTCAAACTAAAAAACCCACGGAACCAAAACGAATAGGTGCTTTCATACTGTATGACAGACTTGCAGCAGGATTCTGTCCATCCCTTTTACCGTATTGCTGCCTCAGCGATTGTGCAGTGATCATACGCAGGATGGATGTGTACAAGCTTTACAGTCATTAGTGCATCTCAAATGTTTTCTTACCTCCAGCTGAGGCAGCCCTGTGGGACTCCTGTGGCACCGCTGAGTGAGCGAACGCTAGCCGTTTTGTTGATTAACACTATCAAGCATTAATAACGTCTCATTTTCTTTCATTAGGGGATTCTCAGCTGCATTTTGCTAGCTCTGCAGCATGTCACTGTTTGATCAAAACAGCATGTAGAATATCACCCTCTACGCTAATTGGTGGAGATGAGGCATGCTGGCAGTGGGTTGTGGACTGCTGGGTAATTGCTGGCTTTCGCTGGATCCAGCTGTAACGTCTGTAGTCAAAGCTCTGAGGACCACCCCTTCCTCCCCCACCTAGCAAAATGAAAAGTGACACAGTAAGATCTCAGCACAAACTTAAAGGAGATTGATGAAGTAGCATATAGAAAAATAAATATGGTCATGCAAGAAATCCACAAGGACTTTTCCAACACAGCAATCTACAGAGATAGCAGTTTTTTATACCTATTGTACCTTTTTAGAGAAGCAAGTTACTGCGTAGGTGTCACGTTTCTATTAATAGAAACTACATGTAATCAGGGTTGTAGGTGGTAAAAAAATCTGTAGCTTCGTGTATATCCATCTGTTCGTGATCTGACTTTTGTCTTGATCATACTGTAACATATTTTGATAATTTAGAGGAGCACAACTGTCTAAACTGTCACTTACTTTGGGCGGCAGTAGCTCAGTCCATAGGTGACTCGGCTGGGAAACGCAGGGTTGCCGGTTTGGTTCGAATGGAGCGTGAACTGGTGGCTTGAGAGGTGCCAGTTAATCTCCGGGGCACTGCCGATGGTGTTGAGCAAGGCACCGAATCCCCAACTGCTCAGGGTGACATCCATTTGGCAGCCCCTTCGCTCTGACATCTCTCCATTAATTGCATGTATATGTCCTGTGTGTGTGTGTGTGTGTGTGTGTGTTTAATTTGTTGCATTTGGCCCTGGGGTGTTGGATATAAAATTAACCAAGTACTTTAACATGAACATATTTTACTTAATCAGGAGCAGAATGCCCTTTGCTTTCAAGCACCTTCATTCCTTCTTGAAAACTCCTAATCTAAACAGTATGTAACAAGATACAGGGCTGTGTTTAATAAGACAACCAACTGTTTAAATATACATCTTATTAATCAGCAATGTCTTTAAACGCAGGAATAAAACATTGCTTGTATTTTATTCATCTCTTGGCTCAAGAAGAGCAAGGGTAAAAAAGTGGAAATCTTATTCATTATTTGGTGTGAGAAGACGTATTAAAAATATCTTAGACTCCACCTTAGATGAAAGCACTTTTTACTCTATTTTTTAGCAATATGCATGAAGAACCATTTGTAAGATGCTAATGGAGCACCTGCAGTTGGCAGCGGGCATCACAGATACAGGAGACCCCTGACGGCAGTGATTAGGAGGGCTTTTTTTTTTTTCAGTCTGAGCTGTGAGAAGGGCAGTTAAACATTGGATCGCCTTGAAATGTTGGATTTGAATTATTTTGGAGATCAGAAAAGGTAAAACAATACCCTGTTTCACTGGAACAGACAGGATCTGGGGAAATTGCTAAACTTCAGCATAATTATTTGTAGTAGAATCTACCCAACTAATGATCTTGTGAACGCTTTGATTCGTTTTGTGACTCGGGAGGTCCTACTACCAGGTTGGGAACCCCTGGGCTGGACAATATGCCCTCAAATGAATATCACAACAACAAAAAATGTTTTAAATAACATGAATGCATGTTATTTTCTTCCCTCGTAAAGGCTAATTTCTGATTTGTAGCAAGAGTCTGAACATGCCAGGTTTGGATTTGGCTTGGACTGAAAAGCTGGTTGAATGTTTAGCTTGAGATGTCTTTAGTTGTTGTAATTTTCCTCAGTTTGATTCTATTGGACTCTTTTGACAGTTTATAGAAAATTATTATATGAGTAAATGAATGTTGGTAAGAGACTTATTATCCGGCCCCAGACAGTTGTATCATAAGCGTCCATCTGTCCCTGCAGTGACCTTTAACTGACAACTGCTCCTATTTTTTTAATGTTTGTTAGGACTGTTTCTGTAGTTGCTACAGTAAAATGGCAAAATAATTAATTATGGTTTTGGAGTGGCCATACCAACAATATGGACACACATTTCTCAATCTGTACATAACAATACCTTTGCATATAACGTGGTAATTGTCTGACCTGCTAAAGCTGACATGAACTGATGAAAATGGAAGTCAACACTGTGTGACATGCCTGCACAGCTCGCTTTGTAATCAATATTTTCTTTCTGAAAAGCCAGAGTTGTTTCTCACCCCCGCTGCAGTCGGACATCTCGATCCAGCGTGTTTGTGAGAGTCAGCTGTGACCGGCATGCTGAAGTGACAGATTGACAAAACGGCGGCCAGTATGCACTCCTCCACTCTGTGAATAACTGAGCTATAGGAGTCATGACTTGACCAGGGTAATATATGCATTAAAACTCTTGCAAAGGAATCACAGGATCCACTAGCATTGGGAACAGTGGGTTGCCATAGAAATTACAAGTGCTGAAGTTTCCCCTAGCAACAGTGAATTGAAAATAGACTGAATCTGTCCAGCAGGGGCATGGCTCTAGGCTAAAAGATTGGTTTTTAAAGAGTTTTTTCTCTGTGTACAGTATGTAAGTTTTGAGTGTCTTCATTTCAGTGAGATGTAAGGATATTAGAAGTGTCTTGAAGATGATCTGTAGTAGTAACTATATGCTGAAACTGTGGTTGTAAAAAAGCATTTTGTGACACTGCATTAAGAGTTTAGAGTCAGCCTTTGTTTAAGCACCTCTCATAATGCTCTTGTCCCTCAGCTGTATCACCGGTTAAATTGGAATCATTGACATTTCTAGGCCAGCGACACGGGTCATTTGTATTTGCTGCAAAGTCGCAACATCCATTTGTGAGACATCTGCCTCAGTTGGCAGACGTGACCTAAAATGTTCGTCCAAGGAAACAGTTGCTTAAAGACTGGATTAAGTTGTTGGGCAGCGGGAACACTGTGGAGGACTCCGTTAGGTGCCATGTTTGAAGGGTATCACCCTGTGTTATTATTGTTCCGCTTTAGAGATTGTCCAATCATTCATTCCTTTCAAAGGAGATGTGTCAGTAATGGGAAAGATTTGGAAAAATAGACTTTGGTGCACAGAAGTGTAGACGATATGGAAATTTCATGTCACTATTATCCCGACTGTATAGTAGCAAGCTGAAAATATTTTTGAAAGTTCATATACTGTAATAGGCCTGCTCAACCAAAACATGTTAAATATTTTGCAAATGTGGAGTTTGTTTTAATTCCTTTGATTTGGATTGTAATACTTTGACTTGTCACAGTGATTGATAATGATGATAATTACAATTATTGCACCAGTTATTTTCATGATAAAATGAATCATTGTTTGGAGAAAATATCAGAAAATCATTTTTAAAAAATGTTAAAATTATAATATTGAAAGATGGGCCTCTCTTTTCTTAACAGTGTGGGATAATAAATAAAATGTAAATATAGGACTGTAGAATCTGTAGGTAACAGGGAAAGCGGAAGTGGTCTAGTTCCGGTGTCTAGTCGGAGTAGGCTTTGGTTGCATGCAGATAAACAGTCCACTTGGAGAGAATACAAGACGGAATGCATTGACCGTCATGCTATCATGAAACCATCTGCTCCCAAAGCTTTTCATTAGCTTTTGATATTATTTATCTGCATTCATCTTCAAACATCTGTTTATAGAGACACCTTCTCTCAACTCCAATTCTCACGGCTCAAGTTGCCAATCGGACCATAAACAATGACGGCTGCTCGGAAGAGGAAGTCCTGGTCTGGAAAACCGCTGGCTACACCGGAAAGC
The DNA here is from genome assembly GCF_963691815.1 of Echiichthys vipera. Taxonomy (NCBI): domain Eukaryota; kingdom Metazoa; phylum Chordata; class Actinopteri; order Perciformes; family Trachinidae; genus Echiichthys; species Echiichthys vipera. Next base: position 10,738,356 of record NC_139847.1, on the reverse strand, counting down.
CCTAAATATGAGCTGTTGCCCCTGTAGGCGAAATTGTCATCAGACCGATAAGCGATGGGTTCCGAGATTGACTGCGGGGTAAAGCCAATGTTCTGAAAATAACCTGTGCAAGTCGAATTATATTCTCCAGGCATTCCTGTTTAGATTACTACTTAAATAATTAAAACTATTTGATAAGCTTTTTAATAGATTTCTCAAAAGCTGGTGGATCAGGGTGAGCGGGGGATTCCATATTTATTGTTATACTATGATGCCTTTGGCCTCTGGCACCTTGTCCTCTGGAGTCTTCCGCCTGAGCATAACCCAAGAACTTCAATCAAGCTTAAACTCAATCCCCACTTGAATTTGTCAGCAGGTATCTGGTTGAATCCCAAATTAATTAAGAAAAACAACAACATTCCTTTGGAAGCAGTGAGTGGAAACAGGTATTCTTGTACTGGGGGTTTTACTGTATATGATGGTGGTACATTGAAATCATTCACTGGTGCAGGAGTTCGGCCTCCCTCAACATCAGTTTTGGAGATATCTTAAAATTAGAAGTGTCCTATCACACCTTTGGTTCCGTACAACAGCCCCACCAAGTTCTGATGTTCTCTCTTGTGTTAAAGGTATTGGACCATGAGGCCTCAAAACATAACTCTCTTTTGGTCAAAAATTCCAATCTGATGTCATCCTGGGCATCTGATCTCAATGAGACAACATCTTAAAGAACTCTCAGACACACTAGGGTACTTGGAGCAAGATTAGTGCTGTTTAAAATATTAAACAGGGTATATTGGTCCCATATTAGTACAAGTAGCTGGAGGTGAGGGAGAAGCATTGGTACACTGCTCCTCCATATGTCGTGGTCCCCCCCGATGGTAAAAACATTCTGGTCAGCCATGCATGGGAATATCAAACCGATCCTTGAATTAGACATCCCATTCTGCTCAAGCCTGTTTGTTAGGGGTGATCCTCTCCCTTTAAAAGCCCTCCCTGCTGTGCAGGCGGACTGGTTCCAGATATCCCTTATGCTGTGGATAAAGCTCATAGTCACAGAATGGACCCTACCACCTGCCAGGGTGTGGTTGTCTTGGCTGGTATTGATGCAGCTCATTAGGGTCTTTCTTTTAGACTCTCCAACAAAGTTGAGAAATATCATGCTAAGTGTGTGAATTACAGTACATCTCCTTTTATTAAAGGGGTCTGAGACATCAGTATGAAGGATATCTGCTCAAATCAGAGAACTGTAAGAGTTATCTAGATCAGTTACTATGACAAACAACAACCTATTCATCTGCAGCCAAGTATTTTGTTCTTTTTTTCTGACCGAAATATTTGTTTTCTATTTTCTTTCTTTTTTTTATCACCCTCAGTCTCAGTTTTGTCTGCTGCTCAGCCATATTACCTTGTGTAACCTTTTTTGTACTCTTCCTGTCCTAGGGTTCTTTCTCTCAGCTCTTATGTAGCCATGTGATGTATCTGAAAAGAAAAACAATATCATTTTATTGTAAAAAAAAAAACAAACATTATAATGTCCCAGAATCTGAGGCAATATATTCAAATAGCTGGTTGGTGGGTTTTGTCCAACCAACGATCCAAACCCCAAAGACATTCAGTTTTCTATCACATATGGCAGAAAATCATCACATTGGACAAGCTGGAGCCACTGGGTAGTTTAATTTAATTCTATTCTGACTAAAAAAGGACAAACAAGTAGAGCTGCGGATTGGCAAGAATCTGGCCATATGATATGTATCATGATGCATGGGTTAAGATCTAATATTTTGCAATACTTGCAAAAAAAATGTTTTACATATTTGAAATAAAAAGAAAGAAAGGTGATTTATTGCAATTTTTTTAGTTTTTGTTTTAGTTGGGTTTTTTTTTTTTTAAATCTACTTTGAGGAAAACTCATAGTATAACGGACACAATCATATGTTGTTAGGTCAGGGTGGAAGAGTCAAATGGCTATCTAGCGGTCAGGGATAGAACACAAAGTCTGCCACAAATTTTGCAATTAAGCTATTTATTAAAAATCGATAATCTTTGAGAACTGATGCAGTATCACAAAACATAATATTGCGGTACTCAAGTCTATCAATATTTTATCAATACAATAATTGACTCCTCTTTTCGGCTCTAGATGGATCTATGTAAAGTAGAGGGATCAAGTCGTTTACTTCGTCTTGGAAAACATTTTCAGCTTGCTGTGCTAAAGAGTCTTTGCTTGCTCTGCCACAGTTAATGAGAGCCTGTCAGGAAAACATACAATCTAATGAAACCTGCCATCAGTGGCCTATGCTAATGACATGCTTAGTGTGAATAAAGCATGTGGGGCATGGCTTCTGACTTGAGTTATGCATACATTACACTTCTTGGTTCCCACTGGGGAAAATTGCACAGGTGTGTCAACTATAGATGTGTGTTTCATGCAATTACAATGAAGCATTTTTTACTGGCATGAAGAATGAGTAGATGCTCCTTGGAAGTATGAGGAAACATAAACTTAGGCATAATAAAACATTTTGCTGCCCCTGCTGGACATTTTATCGGGGTTTGGACCAGCAGAAGCTTTACTCTATTCATTATCTATGTGAGAGGATGGGATGGCATGCAGCCTCAGTATGAATTCATCCCAACAACAGCTGAACAGAGCAGTTCAGAGCTCAGCCATCCTCACACCCAGTGATGGGGAGTTTCACACTGTCAGCCCACGGTCACGACCGGCTGGAGAACAGCTACTGCTCACCCTCGCCTGGACGAAGGCATTTGACAGATATCATCCTCTCTGATCTCTGATCAGAGCTCGCATGTAGCAGCTTCTCAGTAGCTGGCAGGCACTTAGTTACTCGGTTAGAGTGGAGAACATTTCTCTGGCGCAGATTGGACCCTCTTTTCTCACCCCCCATTTTTATTCATACTGCGTGGAAGAAAAGCAGCCTGTAATTTGTTCACAAGGTGAAATTTCATACATGAAGATTGGGCTCTAGAGATGCTCTTTGCTGAAGTCATCACATCCATCAGTTTCACATCTTTTGCTGGACATGGCTCCTTAAAGACTGCTCAGTGCATGTGGCATAGGAAATGTATTCCTGTGAAAGGTTGATGGGCAGTAAATAAAGCTCTCATCCAGAGGGGAGTGGTAAACAGGTGGGCTGCAGGAAGCTGTCACTCACTCATGGTGGCTTTCTTTATGAACACAGGGATGCAGTTGGACAAGATGTCAACAAGTAATTAGCATTGGAAATAGTGCTGGGTGATATAACAATATAAACCATGGTCTGGGTGAATCCTTGTCCATCAAAATGTGATATAGGACACCTACTAAATAGTTTCTCTTCACCATTCTAAATTCATGCAGTAAATTAAATGAAAAAGAAGAAATCTGAATCTATTATTTACAGCACTGACTATAGTCCTCCTGTGTCTGAACACCACAGGATGGCGACTGTAACACACAGGCTGTAAGTTTACACTACTCTCAGACGTTTATAGTATCACATCGATCATCTCACAACCCGTTCGCTGTTCCACTCGCTACTGCAGGCTGCGGC